>NW_006947549.1:0-911 GCF_000164805.1 Carlito syrichta | reverse complement strand
CAAGTTTTTGTGAAGCCAGAACCGTGATCTAATCATGCACCAGAGCGAATCTGGGAACGTAAAATATTCATCAGTATCTTAATGAATACTTTGTCTAAACATGGAGCTAAAGCTTCTTCTTCTAATCTAGCTCGTTTTCTACATTTTGTGCAATCACAATGTTAATTGAAAATGCTTTAAATCTACACCATGATTATGAGAAATGTCCTTCCAAAAAACCTGGTAATGATGATGACGATGAAGAAACTTTTCTCTTCGCTGCTGCTGTGGCTCCCCATGTTTATAATGACAATGATAAATGACCTCCACAGGATGAAGCTGAACCTGAGGCAGAAGCTGATACATTTCATATCAGTTCTGTTAAGGCCAATACTCTGCCTTCGCTCCCACAGACTGCTCCTTTCAATGCTAAAGTCGTAAAGTCGAAAAATTTGCCTAATAATGCCGGTAATGCCCCAGCGGCTCCTGTCTTTCCTCTGGGTATGCATGCAGTACAAGCTGAAGCAGAAAAAGAAGGAGATTTTAGATTCACAGCTTGTTTCCCAATACAGTTTTATCCCAGTGCTGATGGAGTGGATCAAGCTCACTGGAAGCCTTGCTGTATAAATTGGTAATAGAGTTATGGAGGCAAACTCAAAGTATGGTCGTCTTGCAACTTATAAAATTACTCATTTAGATCAATTTGCCTCACGATGAATGACTCTCGCAGACTGGCAGCAATTAACCCAAAGCTGTTTGTCCGGAGGTCCTTATTTGCTATGGAAAACCGAGTATGAGGATCAAGTTAGAATTCAATTGGACCAGAATTTAAATCGACCTACTGGGTCATTCATTATTTCTCATGATATGCTCTCCGGGACTGGTATGTATACCCAAATGGCTAATCAAATTTCTCTACACAAAGATGTTTG
>NW_006947548.1:0-804 GCF_000164805.1 Carlito syrichta | reverse complement strand
GAGACACACAAAAAAAAGAGAATTTGGGGACCAATTTATAAATCAAAATAACATGGAGATTTACAAAGATGTAACTATTTGGGCTCTGAATTAGTATAAAAATTTAGATAAAAATTCTGGAAAATTGATTATGATCTTAGAAAAGCAATGTTCAAATCCTGTAGGAAAAACTGCTCAAAGGCTGTTACACAATACTAAAAACATCCAAAAACTTTCTAAACTAAAGAAAGTGCTAAGATATTGTATGGTTATGTTATAACCAAGCCTCAACAGGACTCCATGGCCATAATAATAAAAGTCTACCACTTGGCAACCCCCTCAGGTTCCCTCCCAGTTTGGGAGTTTCTTGGTCCACTCAATAAAGACTGCCTTATAAAAGAAAAACTAACGCTTTTAGAGGATTCTTGAATGGTCGCTTATCACTGGAGAAATTTTTGGATAGGTGTGAACACATGGTTCTCTTCACTTCTTGGGAATGAAATCCACCTTGTCTACTGCATTTGGCAGAGCACTGGACACCAGTGCTAGAAGCCTAAGAAATGCTCAGTAGTCAAGTTAACTAACATTATGATGTCAAAGTTCTGAGACTGATGTCATGAATGACAATTTGACATTCTTTTTTCCCTGACTTTACTTAACTTTTTAAATGTAATATTAGCCTTTTAGTCAATCTACAGATTTATGAAATAACGATTAAGTTATCATCATTCTTCTCAGACATGGAAATTGCAATAAAGTATTCATATGAAACTATAAGCAATCATGAAAAGCCCAAAGAATCTTATCAAAAGAAAGAAAGCAGGG
>NW_006947547.1:0-3687 GCF_000164805.1 Carlito syrichta | reverse complement strand
CGGGCTCTGCATTAATTTACAAATTCAGATAATTGAAAATTCTGGAAAATTTATTATGATCTTAGTAAAAGCAAAGTTCAAATCCTGTAGGAAAAACTTCTCAAAAGCTGATACAAAATACTAAAAACATACAAAAGTTTCTAAACTAAAGAAAGAGTCAAAATATTATTTGGTTGTGGTATATCCAAGCTCCAACAGAACTCAGTGACCATAATAATAAAAGACTACCTTGTGGGCAACTCCCTCAGGTCCCCTCCTAGTTTGGTAGTTTTCCAGTCCTCTCAAAAAAGACTGCTTTAAAAAAAAAAAATACTACCTCGTTCAGAGGATTCGTGAATAGTCACTTACCCCTGGAGAAATTTTTGGATGTGTTCATCAAGTGAACACAAGGTTATCTTCACTTCTTGGAATGAAATCCATCATGTCTACCGCATTTGGCAGAGAACTGTACACAAGTTCTTGAAGACTAAGGACTGCTAAGTAGTCAAGGTCCCTCCCATTATGATGTCAAAGGTCTGAGGCTGATGTCCTAGAAGACAATTTGACATGCTTGTTTCCCTGAATTTACCTACCTCTTTTTTTTTTTGAGTTGGAGTCTCACTCTGTCGCCCAGACTGGAGTGCAGTGGCGCTCCCGGCCACCGCAGCCTCAGCCTGCTGGGCTCCGGCGATCCTTCTGCCTCAGCCTTCCGAGTAGCCGGAATTACAGGCATGCGCTACCACGCCCAGCTGATGTTTTGATTTATTGCAGAGATGAGGTCTCGTTGCCCAAGTGGGTCTTGCACCCATGGGCTCAGGCAATTCACTCAACTCAGCCTCCCAAAGTCGCGAGATTACAGGCTGAGCCACCGAGCCCGGTTCCCTGCCTCTTTTAATGTAAAAATCAGCCTTTTAGTTAATTTACAGATTCAATGAAACAACCATTAAGCTAACATCATTCTTATCAGACGTGGAAATTACAAAAAAGAATTCATATGAAACCGTAAACCATCATGAATATAAAAAGAAACCTATCAAAACAAACAAAGCAGGAGGTATCGCAGTTCCAGACTTCAAATTTTACTATATGTTTACAAAAATCAACACAGCCTGGTATTGCTACAAGAATATGTCAATAGGCCAATGGATCAGGACAGAGAATGAAATGCTCAAATTCTCAACCAACTCATCTTGGAAAAAACCTCCAAGACTAACTGGGTAATGGAGAACATTGTCAGTAAATGGTGCTGGAAAAATGCTGACAACATGCACAAGATTGAAACAGGACCACTATCTTTCAACATACACATTAACTCTATATGAATCAAAGACCTAAATCTAAACAACAAATTACAAAAATCTAAGAAAATGCAGGAAACACCATTAGGGAAACTGGAATCGGAAACTAATTCTTCTTCTGGGCCCTAAATACCCATGACTGAAGACGTAACTAAGACAAGTGGGATCTCATGAAATTAATACTTCTGCAAAGCAAAAGAAACCATCAGAAGGGCAGGGATAGAGCCAACAGAATGGCAAAAACTATTTTCCACCTATATATCTGTAAAGAGGCACTACATCTAAGATCAACAAGAAACTCAAACACTCAGAAACATCAGACAAACATTCACTTTGAAAAGTGTGAAAAATACGTGATTGGACACTTTTCATAAGAAGAGATACGGGCAACCAGTAGACACATGAAAATTGCTCAGCCTCACTCATCATCAGGGAAATGCAAATGAAACCACTTTGAAATACCACATACCCCCTGTAAGACTGGCCATCATTAATAAAACAAACCATAACAGATGTAGGTCAGGATTTTGGAAGAAATAAAGGCTTCTACACTGCATGTGGACTGAAGAGTACAGCAACATCTTTGAAAAATAGTGTGGTTGTTTGTAAAGGGACAAGATCTTGACTGACCATGTGACTCAGATATTGCGCTGTAGAGAATATAACTGGAGGAACTCAAATCATTTTACCATAAAGATACCAGCCCCCGTAAGTTTTTTGTAGCTCTAATCACAATTGCAAAAAAACAAGGTACCAAACATGTTGCCCATCAAAGCTGGAATGGGTAAAATAATAGAGGTATATACACGGTGGAATATTATGCAGCCATAAAAAAGAAAAGATAGAAAGATTTTGTAGAACGTTTGATGGATATATGTAGGTCATTTTCAGTGATTTATCACAAAACCAAAGAACAGATTTCCATATGTTCTCATTCATGAGCTGAATTGGATCACTTATACTGCTGTAAGAAAGTGATTGGCAGTAGTGGAAACATTTTTAGGGGAAGGGGTGAGATTGGCAGTGGAAGGATATTGCTAAGGAAGCGAGGGGCATACCTCTAAACCAGAAACCCTGCATAATCAATGATTGTATATCTAACTCTGAACTGTAACCAACATTTTAAAAAATATTAAAATTAATTAATTAATTAAAGCTGTAAAACATTCAAATGACTTCATTTGTCTACTCTATTTTCTTTTTTACTTTAAAAATGGTTACAATTCAGGGTTGGACATAGAAATGTTCATCATGCAGGGACTGATTTTTTAAGAATTGTATAATACTCCAATGATAACTTCATTTCCTTTAAAACGTTGGAATACATGGTATAATTCTGCCTTTAAAATGGACAACTACAGTGTTTCTCACATAAATTCTGAATGCGTTATTCTGCCTAAATTGAAACTTGTTGAGATTTCAGATGTATACCATTCTTAGAAAACTGATTCTTGAGATTCAGTGTACCTAAGAGCTATTCAAAAGGAAGAAAGCATAGTAATTCTAAAAAAATTTAGAAAATAAAACAGTATCATAATATAATACAGTTTTTTTCTATCTTAAAATTTGTGTAAATGTTCGTGGTGCACTCCGTTTTTTCTGCTTGTTAATTTTGATCAAATGTTTCAGAGGTGCAATCCTTAGAGAGAAGTAATCACATTCCCTTTATATTTTAACACAATTTTTACTTTTAAAAGAGTATTTTCATTGAATCCCCTAATATTTTCTCTACGTAAGACATAATGCTGTACTCTGCAACAAAGTATCCGATTAATCTGATACTTTTAATCTCCAACCATTCAAAATGAGGCACACAGAAAAAATAGAATTTGGGGGCCAATATGTATAAACCAAAATAACATGGAGATGTACAAAATAGTAAGTATTTGGCCTCAGCGTTAGTTTAAAAATTTAGATAATTGGAAATTCTGGAAAATTGATTATGATCTTAGCAAAAGCAAAGTTTAAATCTTGTAGGGAAAACTGCACAAAGTCTGTTAACAATACTAAAAACATCCAAAAACTTTCTAAACTAAAGAAAGTGCTAAAATATTATTTGGTTGTGCTATAACCAAGCTCCATCAGGACTCTGTGCTCATAATAATAAAAGACAACTTCGTGGGTAACTCCCTCAGGTCCCCTCCCAGTTTGAGAGTTTATCGGTCCTCTCAGTAAAGACTGCTTTAAAAAAAAAGAATACCTCGTTTAGGGGATTCTTGAATGGTCACTTACCCCTGGAAAAATTTTTGGATGTGTTCACCATGTTAACACATGGTTATCTTCACTTCTTCACGTGTCTACCGCATTTAGCAGAGCACTGTACACAAGTGCTTGAAGCCTAAGGATTGCTCAGTAGTCAAGGTCTCTCCCATTATGATGTCAAAGGTCAGAGACTGATGTCATAAATGAC
>NW_006947546.1:0-900 GCF_000164805.1 Carlito syrichta | reverse complement strand
CACTCCTCTGGACTTAAAGAGTATAATAAAGAAACAATTCTGTAAATCAATAACTATAATATGAAGTTAACATGTATAGCAATCAGGCTGCAACACTCCCATGACTTCCATAGTACTGTTAATTGCCATTTACCAGATTTTTTCTTAATTTCAAATAGGAGTGTTTCAAGGGCTAGTGGTTGCTATTCAGGGTCTAGTAGAAGGCTCTCTATGACCAGCCCCTAATTGTTGCTAAACTAGTTTTTTGACTGCCTTAAGCTTTCTTTCCAGGCATCAGACTTGAAAACAGTGGCCTCTAAGGTAAATTCAAATAACCAATACCTGCTATTTGGACAAGCTCCTGTATTCCCTGCCCATTTTTACCAAGTCCCTTAATGGGGTCATAGCTCATCTACAGCATTTGTGCTGAGTCTTTATCATTGGGGCTATACAAAAGTTTGCCCATTTGTGAAAGAATATCTCTTCCCCTTAATGTAAAGGTGATAGATGGAATAACATTTGGGCAAAAGGTTCCTGAAGTCTTACTATCTGTCCAATTTAAAATCTGTGAACTTTGGCTACTGAGGGTACTCAACCAATGTCTATGAGTCCTGAAGGAGCTATTTGAGTAGACCAGGAAGCAGGGCAATTTTTTTCCGGCAATACAAGAAACATTGGCTCCTGTGTCTAACAAGCCTGTAATTTAGGCTTCTTGTATAAATAAATCCTTTAGAGGTCTAGATTTAGTAACATGAACCCAAAAAGCAACATCGCTAGAGTCAAATCCAGAGCCACCTCTAGGCAGGTTAAAGTTTTACCTGCTTTGTGATAAGGCAAGAGCAGCAACTGGGCTATACTCTGCACTGTTTTGCTAGGGGGAGCAACAAGCACCTGATGTCTCCTGTGTGATCCAAATCCACC
>NW_006947545.1:0-682 GCF_000164805.1 Carlito syrichta | reverse complement strand
CGTGACTGTCAGTGTCAGGGGGGACAGGAAGTAGAGATCACATTGAAGGAACCATGTGGCCGGGAGGTGGAGGGAGTGTGTCCAGGACAGAGGGTCTGGGGATGCCTTCTCTGCAAGGTGACCCACTGTACAGGGGTCTCTGGCATCCTCAACACTGAGCCTGCAGGACCCGTGCTGTGCCCAGCCCAGGATAAGAATCTGGCTGCCTAGCCGGGCTCGGTGGCTCAGCCTGTAATCCTGTACCTTTGGGAGGCTGAGGTGAGTGAATTGCCTGAGCCTGTGGGTTTGAGACCCACCCAGGCAACTTGGTTAGACCTCATCTCTACAATAAATCAAAAATTAGCCGGGCGTGGTAGTGCACGCCTGTAGTTCTGGCTACTTGGAAGGCTGAGGCAGAAGGATTGCCGGAACCCAGCAGCTCGAGGCTGTGGTGGCCGAGAGCGGCCACTGCACTCCAGTCTGGGCGACAGAGTGAAACTCCAACTCAAAAAAAAAAAAAAAAAAAATCCGGCTGCCTGTCGTTTCCTAGGGGCTCCTCTCTCAGATAACCCATTTTCCGGTCAGCAGTGGGGTTTCTGGCCACCTTCCTTTTCGTGGGGCCTTTTCTCTCCCCCACGACCATGTGGCTCCTGAAGGTATTGTCTGCTCTGTGGTCAAAGAAAAACAACCCGTTTGGGGCCCA
>NW_006947544.1:0-752 GCF_000164805.1 Carlito syrichta | reverse complement strand
CATTGGTATGATGAATATGGTTTGCAGACACTGCATGAGGTTAATTCCCTTTGGAAAGACAGAAAAGATTTTTGTCTTCTTCAATTTTAGAAATTACAGCTTTGATCGCTATTGCTAATTCAGTAACAGTTTCAACAGTAGCTCTATATAAGGAAGTCCACACAGCAACCTTTGCTGATCAGTTATCTAGGAATTTTTCTCTTGCATTAGCTACTCAAAAGATTATAGATCAAAAGCTAAAAACTACAGTAATGCTTTGGAGGAGGCAGTTTTAGCCGTAGGACAAGATCTTATGACTGTAAAGATAAAATTGGCTCTCCGGTGTCACTCTGAGAGGTAAATAAGTTTGTCCACACTAGGGACAAAATAAGAAATCATATCTTTGGAATTTAGAATCACTCAGACTTGAGTATAGAACTTACTAAATTACATCAAGAAATACAGGACATGACTGTTGCTAAGCAACAGTTCTGCTACTCAGGATTAGCCAGTTCTAATCATTCATCAAAGAAAAGTCATTGATGTCTATACTCATTAATGTGGGAATTTGCAGAGCAGTGATTCTTGTGTTGCTATGCCTGCTTCCAATTATTTTCAAGGTGTTGAAGACAAGAATTTCTCAGCTCAACACCGAATTCCATGGGTTCATGCCTAAAAATAATAAAGGGAGAGATATTGGGAGCCAGCCTTGGAGGCCCACCTGAGCATTAGGGATCCAGGTGGGCTGTAGACCCTGAGAACACCAGGTTGGT
>NW_006947543.1:0-770 GCF_000164805.1 Carlito syrichta | reverse complement strand
GGCATTTTTTTCCTTTTGTGTTGGATTTAAATACTTTCTTCCTTCACTCTATCAAATTAGTCACTCTTTCAGTAAGGGCTAGAAAGGGCAGATTATCTCACTGTATATTTGTCTACATACCCTTATTCTTGGAAAACGATTTAGCTGAGTATTCTATTTCCGGAGGACAATTTGTTCTTAGCACTATGGTTTTCTCCCTATGTTTTCGCTGCTGGGGATCTTATATTCAATAAAATTAATTGTTCCCTTATGAATAAATTATTTTAATTGAGGTTTAAAAATTTTTTTTTGGTTTTCATTATTTTATCTTATTTGATATTGATATGTTCCGAATATGAGAGTTCTTTACCTTCATCAATTCTGAAGAAAATCTTTTAGCAAATTTTTTTCTCTCATTGTTGTTTTTCTGTGTCATAGTCTCAAATATTTTAAAAATAAAATTATGATTATTGACAAAAAATCTCTTTTACATATATATGCTTAAAACTAATTTTGGTTCATTGCCTTGCATTTTGTGACCTTTTTTCAGGTCTAGTTTCCAATTTAATAACTCCTCAGCTGGTACTCAACTTCTTATATAAACTATCTTTTATGATTTTGATTTGTGAACAGGTTTTTATTTTTTTTATTTTTTGAGTTGGAGTCTCACTCTGTCGCCCAGACTGGAGTGCAGTGGCCGCTCCCAGCCACCGCAGCCTCGACCTGCTGGGCTCCGGCGATCCTTCCGCCTCAGCCTTCCGAGTAGCCGGAATTACAGGCGCGCGCTACGA
>NW_006947542.1:0-3273 GCF_000164805.1 Carlito syrichta | reverse complement strand
GTCATTTATGACATCAGTCTCTGACCTTTGACATCATAATGGGAGAGACCTTGACTACTGAGCAATCCTTAGGCTTCAAGCACTTGTGTACAGTGCTCTGCTAAATGCGGTAGACACGTGAAGAAGTGAAGATAACCATGTGTTAACATGGTGAACACATCCAAAAATTTTTCCAGGGGTAAGTGACCATTCAAGAATCCCCTAAACGAGGTATTCTTTTTTTTTAAAGCAGTCTTTACTGAGAGGACCGATAAACTCTCAAACTGGGAGGGGACCTGAGGGAGTTACCCACGAAGTTGTCTTTTATTATTATGAGCACAGAGTCCTGATGGAGCTTGGTTATAGCACAACCAAATAATATTTTAGCACTTTCTTTAGTTTAGAAAGTTTTTGGATGTTTTTAGTATTGTTAACAGACTTTGTGCAGTTTTCCCTACAAGATTTAAACTTTGCTTTTGCTAAGATCATAATCAATTTTCCAGAATTTCCAATTATCTAAATTTTTAAACTAACGCTGAGGCCAAATACTTACTATTTTGTACATCTCCATGTTATTTTGGTTTATACATATTGGCCCCCAAATTCTATTTTTTCTGTGTGCCTCATTTTGAATGGTTGGAGATTAAAAGTATCATATTAATCGGATACTTTGTTGCAGAGTACAGCATTATGTCTTACGTAGAGAAAATACTAGGGGATTTAATGAAAATACTCTTTTAAAAGTAAAAATTGTGTTAAAATATAAAGGGAATGTGATTACTTCTCTCTAAGGATTGCACCTCTGTAACATTTAATCAAAATTAACAAGCAGAAAAAACGGAGTGCACCACGAAAATTTACACACATTTTAAGATTGAAAAAAACTGTATTATATTATGATACTGTTTTATTTTCTAATTTTTTAAAAAATTACTCTGCATTCTTCCTTTTGAATAGCTCTTAGGTACACTGAATCTCAAGAATCAGTTTTCTAAGAATGGTATACATCTGAAATCTCAACAAGTTTCAATTTAGGCAGAATAACGCATTCAGAATTTATGTGAGAAACACTGTAGTTGTCCATTTTAAAGGCAGAATTATACCATGTATTCCAACGTTTTAAAGGAAATTAAGTTATCATTGGAGTATTATACAATTCTTAAAAAATCTGTCCCTGCATGATGAACATTTCTATGTCCAACCCTGAATTGTAACCATTTTTAAAGTAAAAAAAAAAATAGAGTAGACAAATAAAGTCATTTGAATGTTTTACAGCTTTAATTAATTAATTAATTTTAATATTTTTTAAAATGTTGGTTACAGTTCAGAGTTAGATATACAATCATTGATTATGCAGGGTTTCTGGTTGAGAGGTATGCCCCTCCCTTCCTTAGCAATATCCTTCCACTGCCAATCTCACCCCTTCCCCTAAAAATGTTTCCACTACTGCCAATCACTTTCTTACAGCAGTATAAGTGATCCAATTCAGCTCATGAATGAGAACATATGGAAATCTGTTCTTTGGTTTTGTGATAAATCACTGAAAATGACCTACATATATCCATCAAACGTTCTACAAAATCTTTCTATCTTTTCTTTTTTATGGCTGCATAATATTCCACCGTGTATATACCTCTATTATTTTACCCATTCCAGCTTTGATGGGCAACATGTTTGGTACCTTGTTTTTTTGCAATTGTGATTAGAGCTACAAAAAACTTACGGGGGCTGGTATCTTTATGGTAAAATGATTTGAGTTCCTCCAGTTATATTCTCTACAGCGCAATATCTGAGTCACATGGTCAGTCAAGATCTTGTCCCTTTACAAACAACCACACTATTTTTCAAAGATGTTGCTGTACTCTTCAGTCCACATGCAGTGTAGAAGCCTTTATTTCTTCCAAAATCCTGACCTACATCTGTTATGGTTTGTTTTATTAATGATGGCCAGTCTTACAGGGGGTATGTGGTATTTCAAAGTGGTTTCATTTGCATTTCCCTGATGATGAGTGAGGCTGAGCAATTTTCATGTGTCTACTGGTTGCCCGTATCTCTTCTTATGAAAAGTGTCCAATCACGTATTTTTCACACTTTTCAAAGTGAATGTTTGTCTGATGTTTCTGAGTGTTTGAGTTTCTTGTTGATCTTAGATGTAGTGCCTCTTTACAGATATATAGGTGGAAAATAGTTTTTGCCATTCTGTTGGCTCTATCCCTGCCCTTCTGATGGTTTCTTTTGCTTTGCAGAAGTATTAATTTCATGAGATCCCACTTGTCTTAGTTACGTCTTCAGTCATGGGTATTTAGGGCCCAGAAGAAGAATTAGTTTCCGATTCCAGTTTCCCTAATGGTGTTTCCTGCATTTTCTTAGATTTTTGTAATTTGTTGTTTAGATTTAGGTCTTTGATTCATATAGAGTTAATGTGTATGTTGAAAGATAGTGGTCCTGTTTCAATCTTGTGCATGTTGTCAGCATTTTTCCAGCACCATTTACTGACAATGTTCTCCATTACCCAGTTAGTCTTGGAGGTTTTTTCCAAGATGAGTTGGTTGAGAATTTGAGCATTTCATTCTCTGTCCTGATCCATTGGCCTATTGACATATTCTTGTAGCAATACCAGGCTGTGTTGATTTTTGTAAACATATAGTAAAATTTGAAGTCTGGAACTGCGATACCTCTGCTTTGTTTGTTTTGATAGGTTTCTTTTTATATTCATGATGGTTTACGGTTTCATATGAATTCTTTTTTGTAATTTCCACGTCTGATAAGATTGATGTTAGCTTAATGGTTGTTTCATTGAACCTGTAAATTAACTAAAAGGCTGATTTTTACATTAAAAAGGGCAGGGAACCAGGCTCGGTGGCTCAGCATGAAATCTCGCGACTTTGGGAGGCTGAGTTGAGTGAATTGCCTGAGCCCATGGGTGCGAGAACCACTTGGGCAATGAGACCTCATCTTTGCAATAAATCAAAACATCAGCTGGGCGTGGTAGTACATGCCTGTAATCCCGGCTACTCGGAAGGCTGCGGCAGAAGGATCGCCGGAGCCCAGCAGACTGAGGTTGTGGTGGCCGGGAGCGCCACTGCACTCCAGTCTGGGCGACAGAGTGACACTCCAACTCAAAAAAAAAAGAGGTAGGTAAATTCAGGGAAACAAGCATGTCAAATTGTCTTCTAGGACATCAGCCTCAGACCTTTGACATCATAATGGGAGGGACCTTGACTACTGAGCAGTCCTTAGTCTTCAAACACTTGTGTACAGTTCTCTGCCAAATGCGGTAGACACGATGGATTT
>NW_006947541.1:0-2889 GCF_000164805.1 Carlito syrichta | reverse complement strand
CCTATAGCTTCGGTCACCATCTCCAGATTTCTTCCCACAAGCATTTAAAATTGGCCAGATGCCTACTACTGGGAAACAATAATGACCTCCATTGATGATACATCCCTCTCAAACTAGTTTTCTCTCTCTTCCATTTCACAACCAAACTTCCTAAAGAGATTTGCCTGCTTCTGCTGTCTCTGCTTTTTTACCTCCTACTCTCCGCTTAAGCCCCTGCAATCTGGTATTTGTCCCCACCACTCCACTAAAATTACTTTTACTAACGTGATCAAGTAAATCGTTTGTAGTCGTTATCTTCCTTGGCCTACCTACAGCAATTTTAGAAACCTTGATCATGCCTCTTATATGTGAATACACACACACACACACATGCACACATACACATTCTAGTTAAATAGATAATCTGTACTCACAGTTAAAATGCAAATGCTTTAGAAAACTATGACAGAAAATTAAAGTCTTCTTCCATAACACAAACATACTCAGAAATTATCACTACTAATAATTGTAAACATTTTCCCCTAGAATTTTTCTAATCATTCACTAATATCACATTCAAAAAAACAGAGACAGAGTCTCTGTTGCCGAGCCTGGAGTGCAGTGACACAGTCATAGTTTATTGCAACCTCAGACTCCTGGCTTAAGTGAGTCTCTCGCCTCAGCCTATCAAGTAGCTAGGACTACAGACATGTGCCACCACACCTGGTTATTATTTTTTTTGATATTTGTAGAGATGGGGTCTTATTATATTATATTTCCAAAACTGGTCTCAAATGCCTGACCTCAGGCAGTCCTTCCACCCATGGCCTTCCAAGGTGCTGAGATTACAGGTGTGAGCCCAGCCTAATATCACATTTTTAAATTAAAAAATATAGATCATAGCATAGGGCTGTTTCATAATCCCTACTTTTCTTTACTTAATAATATTGTGGACATCTTACAATATCAAAATATACGTCCAATTTTATTTCACTAGTGTATAACATTCAGTTGGAAGCATATACTATTATTTATCTAACGAAATTCCTATTCACAGACAGACATTTGTGTTATTTCTAATTATTTGCTGTTACGGACATACCGTGATGACCATGCTTGTGTGTGCATTCTTGCACAATTTTGTGTTGCTGTAAGATAGATTTCTAGAAATGAAATTGTTGACTTAAAGAACATGAACATTTTTATATTTTTCCTCAGACCATTTCGTTAATTTGAACCCCCCCCCCAAATAGTGGTCGTTAAAGTTGCCAATTCATTCTACTCAGATATGGCTCTTTTCATTTTGTTAATATCGAAATTATTATATTTTTTTCTGCACTCATATATATGCACATGCACGCTATATTTATAATTATCTTCATATATATACAGGATTCTACATTTCTCATTTAGTAAGTCTCACACATTATGAGGTACTGCAACTAACATATCTATCCAATATCGAGTATCTACTAGGGTGTTGGGTTAAGTGCCTTATATAAATCATTCCCTTTAACGTCTTTAACAGTCTTGAATTGCCACCGTCACTATCACCATTTCCCACCCGTGGAAACTGAAACTTAAGAAAGGTTGATGATTACCCAGGTGCACACAGCTAATAAGTAGTTTACATCTCAGCTGTGTCATTTAAAGGGTTTTGGGTTCTGTGATTCTGATCAAGTTCTTGCTTTTCCCACTCTTCCATACTACGTATCTGTTCATGGTAGTAGCTTATTTAGTACTTTTTTATAACAGGAAAAATAATTCATTCTCATTTTCGAAAATGTGGAACCATAGGAAAAATAGGCATGAAGATAGAATTATTACCATTTGGCCACTCATGGATAACACTGCTAATTTATCTGGTTTTCTTCTACTACTTTTTTATAAACATTTACATACACACAGAACACATTACAAATTTCTATGTAAATTTTTCATTTGTATTTTTGAATAGATAATATGCACAGGGTAGAAAGCTCAAAAACTACAGAACTGTGCTTAGGCGAATGGCTCTCTTTCTCTCCTGCCCTGGCCTGCAGGTTCTTCCTGCCAGAGCCAGCCACCATTCCCAGTTTCCTGTGTATCCTTCCTGAATTATTCGATGGAAAGACAAATCTAGATGGGTATGTCTAGCTGTTTATTTTTCTCAACAAAACTGGCAGCAATAATATAAACATTGTGCTTCCCAGAGTGTCTTAAACAATCAATATACCCTAGAAAGCATTCCATGTCAGACTGTGAAGAGCTGCCTTATATTTTAATGGCTGCATAAGATCTCTGACCTTGTTTTTTTAATCAGTCCCCAGTTAACAGATATTTTGGTTGTATGCTACTTTTTGTCAATGCAATCAACGTCCCTACGAATATGCCTATCCAACTTCATTTCCCCCGGTTAGGCGTCTGTCAGTGGCCGAACTACCTGGAAATCACTTCAAAAGCTGTTCCCTGAGTGTCCAGTGAGTGTCAGGCTGGGGACTGGCTGAGACAAGCCTGCTCCCCGCCATCAGGTGCAGCAGGGGAGGCGGGCGTGTCACCAGACAGTGAAAACCCACAATGTGGGGGACTTGGATCAGGAAAGACCGGGGTTTAGCAGGGAGTCGCGTTAACCACACAATTAGGGTAATGCTGGATGAATCACTTCATTTCCAACACGAGACCCGGTCAACCTCACACCTCATCTCTGATGCCAGGCACAGGATTTAGCAGAACAGGAGGCTCAGTGAGCATTTAGGGTAGGAGTGAGTAGGCCTTCACTTCCAAACCGCGGGGACTGGAATGCCAGGCAGAGCCCTGGGGTTTGCTCCCAACATCTCCACTCACTTGCTCTGTGATTATGGGCCCATCATGACCCTTCCCTGGCCTGCCTTCCCTCATCACCCACATGGGAGGTGCCTAAGGCCAGACAGG
>NW_006947540.1:0-787 GCF_000164805.1 Carlito syrichta | reverse complement strand
CATTTTTCCATCAGATTCATACTTTTTCAATTTCATTTTCTTTAAGATCTCTTATTCTTTGATGTACTTTTACTTTTATACATTTTATATTACCTGTTTCCCATAAAAAAAGAAAGAAAAAGAAGAAAATTTTTCTCTCCATATACTAATATAATGACTGAACGTAGGTGCCACTAGATAAAATTTACAAAGAAAGACCATGAGACATATGAAGGTCTGTGCTCTAAATTTTATTGTATAGGCAAAAATTAAATAAGTACTTTCATCACCTACCTTTATTTGATTTTTTTTAAGTTATTGGAAAGAAGAATCTCTATAGTAAAATAAAGAAAATTTGGCAGTAACTCTAATTGAAGCATCTGATGAATGCAGGCTTTCCAATTTTTTTTTCAGCTTTCTTTTTCTCCGCAATGATAATGACAGTCTGCCTGCTATATGCTATATGAATGTCCCTAAATTATACTTTTATCATTCTTTAGGTTCTAATGGTGAAAGGATTATGTTTTCTCTCTTATCAGCACCTTAAGAACCTGAATTAATTTGCTCAAAATGACTCCCTTTCTCACTCTAAGAATGTATCAATTTATTAATAAAAATGCTGTTTTATGAGGGTTTTGTAATTTCTTACTTGGATCAAGCAATATCTTCCTATTTGTCCGAATGAAATCTCTTTAAAAGTCTCCTGGCATGTGGATAATGATAAGCAATTAATATATATTAAATGGGATTCATTTTACAAGTCTCAAGGCATTCTAGAAGGATCAGCATGTTCACCAGCTAATCCATT
>NW_006947539.1:0-3175 GCF_000164805.1 Carlito syrichta | reverse complement strand
TGGCAGTGAGGCAGGAGGTCAAAGCTCTGGAACAGATATTTGAGATTTTGGAGAGAAAAAGGCCTGGGAGGCATCCTACTGGATCTATTTGTCCTCCTCATCCCCACCCCCTGCCCATTAGTCCTGGCCCGTCCTCCTCAGTGGGAGAGGATGGCTCACTGATGTTCCCAAGGACTCCCCGTTCTCCAAGTCTTGAAAAGGCCAGAGGGCAGCCTTGTCACTTCCTGGTGGAGCCGCTGGGTTTGTGAAGCTTCCCCTGCACCTCGTCTCCCTTGCATTTAAAACCCTTTTTTCTGTGTGTCTATCTCTTTCTTGCCTTGAGAGTCTGCCTTTCTGGCTATGGGTCTCTCAGCTACAAGAGGCTCCGTAATAGGGCGTGAAGCATCTAAGTCAGAGACCATTCGATGTTTAGGAGATCTGATATTTTTGTTTGTTTTCATTAGTGTATCCACAGTGCCCGGCACATGGTACATCATAGGCTCAATAAAATGTTTGAATAAATGAATGAATAGCAAGGATGAGCCAGCCTTGTCTGGGTCCCATCATGTGCTATGTAGAGCAGGGAAGAATGGTTAGGAACCCCCGTTGTAAACATGGGCATACCAGAAGCCTGGAAGGGTCCTCAGGCGCAACCTATGGGAAAGCAGAGGAGATCCAGGGATCAGGAGAATCAAAGTGGAGAAAAACCAAGAGAAAGCACAGACTGGGAGTGAGTACCCCATCACTGGAGCTATGTAAGGTCAGCTAGACACCAGGATTCCAGGCTACTGCTCAGAGGAAACACATTAAAGGCCCCAAGACAGTGAATATCATCAGGCTCCATGGTGGCACAGGATTCTGATTCCAAGCCTGGTCCTGCACCTTGGACCTGAGCAGGCCGCTTGCCTTCTCTAGGCCTGGGTTTCCTCATCTATATTGTGTTGGAAGCAATATGACCTTGAATTTCATGACAGCTCCTCTAGCCCCCCCTCTCACCTGAAGATTAGTTTTTTTGAGGCTTGGAAGAGTCTTTCCCAGAAAGGGTGGGGTTTTGGTGCTTCCCAGAGCAGCTCAAGGGTGAACATCCATCCTCAAATAAGAGAGGAGGAGCCAGGGCATTGGGGAGCACTGACGGAGACATGTGAAGGCTCCAGTGAGAACCAGCATTGTCCTGGCTCCCACACCTCCAGCCAACCCCCACAGGCCTGCAGCTCTCAGTTTGGTGGCCCCAGGGCTGTTGGAGGAGTAGATGAATGCTTAGCAGGGTCAGGGGTCATGATATCTTCCAGGTGAGCTCAGGCCAGAGGCAGGAGCTCTGAGAAACACACATCGAGCAGTAGAGGACCTCAGGCTGGGAGGCAGGAGGTTTGGTCTCAGACCCCACTCAAACTCTGATTTTCTGTGTGACCATGAACAAGTGACTCTCCCTCTCTGAATCCTAATGTTCTCATTTACCAAGGCTGGGTCTGGGCTCTGCTGAGATGGGAACAGGAAGGAAGGAAGATGAAGCTGATAGAGTCCTAGCTAGCCCCTCAGGAGTCCTTATTGTGACTGAGGATGAAAGATAAACATGGCAAAAATAGACATGCAAAATCTGTAAAATGGGCTTGCTAATCTCTGTCCTGTCTCCCTGCCTCTCTGTGAGGGCTAAGAAATGAAAACTAACATCTGCCTGTCACTTGTCAGCAGGCAGAGAGTCCTGCATTCATCCTCTCATCTGACCTGCAAGTGGACCCACAGGCTGGGCATTTTCATCAGAAGCAGGTTCCAAGGCATCACGGGGCCTACCCAGACTATCCTCTCCTTTTGGAGGACTCTCCCTTCCTGTGGGTACCCGCACTTCCCTGTCATGCTCGTGGCATTCCTGCCTGTTTCTCGTGGGTCTCCCTGGCCATGAGCTCAGAGGGCAGGCTGGTGTCTCTCAGCTTCACATCTCTGTTTACAGTGCCCAGCGCAGGACCCGGCCCCAGAAGCACTCCAAATATCTTGTAGCAGGTGATGGTGGAGCTGGAGCCAGACCCCGAATCAGAGATGGAACCTGCCCAAAGAAAGGTCCAGAGCAAGGTGGGAATACGAAGGAGAAATTTCTTTAGATGACTTTGGTTTCAAAGAATTTGATATGGAAGCTTCAAGCATCATGGGAGAAATCAGAATCCTGGACATCTTTGCATCTAGTTTATGTACTTTCAATTCAGTTCCACCATTATTATTGTTGTTGTTGTTGTTAGAGTTGGGGTCTCACTCTGATGTCCAGGATGATCTCAAACTCCTGGCCTCACGAGATCCTCCTGCCTTGGCCACAAGCATTTTTCTAATGCCTGCTCTGTACTGGGCACTAATGAACAAACTAAACAAAAAACCCACCCACATGGAGCCTGCATTCTAACAGAGAGAGATAAATGATAAAGCAAGATAAATAATGTAATATTTTAGTAGTACGTGCCATAAAGAAAATGCCAAGTGAGGAAGTAGCATAAGATGTTCCAGAGGCCACGGCTGGGGAGAAGAGTGCCCTTTGGTCAGGAACCTCACTGAGGTGAAGGAGAAAGCCAGGTGGGTGTCTGAGGGAACTTTCTCCAGGCAGAGGTAATAACAGTTGCAAAGGCCCTGGGGTAGAACAGCAGGAATCCCAGCACTGTCTGAGTGGAGAAAGAAGAAAGGAAATATGCCCAAAGGGGTGGAACACATAGGCTCTTCATAGTTCTGTGCAGGCCATCGGTAGGTATTTGGTGCTTTACTTTGAACAAAATGAAGTGGCTGGGCATGGTGGCTCAAGCCTGTAATCTTAGCACTTTGGGAGGCCAAGGAGAGAAGATCACTTGAGGTCAGGAGTTTGAGACCAGCGTGGGCAACATAGCAAGAACTCATTTTTACAAAAAAAAAAAAAAACAACAGTCTGGTGTGGTGACATGTGTCTTTAGTCCCAGTTACTCAGAAGACTGAGGTGGGAGGATTATTTGAGCCCAGGAGTTCAAGGTTGTGGTGAGCTATGATCGCGCCACTGTACTCCAGCCTAGGTGACAGAGTGAGACCATTATAAGGAAAGAAAAAAAGAAAGAAAGAAAGAGAGAGAGAGAGAGAGAGAGAGAGAAGGAAGGAAGGAAGGAAGGAAGGAAGGAAGGAAGGAAGGAAGGAAGGAAGGAAAGAAGGAAGGAAGGAAGGAAGGAAAGAAGTAAAGAAAGAAAGAAAAGAGCTC
>NW_006947538.1:0-2819 GCF_000164805.1 Carlito syrichta | reverse complement strand
AAAGAAAAGCAAGAATGTGTAAGGGTCCTGGGGTTACTGGTTGAGTGGATTATATAAGGTCTTCAAGCCATAAGAAATATTTTGTTTGTATTCTAAGTGAAGCCACTGGAAAATTTTGCAAATAATTTTTAAAGGACCACTGCCTTCCTTTGTGGAAGATAAAATGAAGGGTAAGAAGAGTAAGAGCAGGAAAACAAGTTGAAAGGTGAATGTAGAAGGTAAATAAAGCAGGAGAAAAGTGATGGGTCTTGCAACATTATGGCACCATGAGGAGGTTTCTTGAGAAACACTTAGCATGAAGACATTTTGGAAAAAATAACTGATTTCATTTTTGCTGTGAGAGATGAGAGCTATCCATAATTTTTTATAAATATCTTACTTCAAAAAGCTATTTTGATACTATCTTTTGCATAGTCTTGTCGTTTTGATAGCTAAAAACATAGAACATGATAAAAGTTATACAGCCTGCAATTTTAAAGCATCTTCAAAAAATAAGGTATATATTATTTCATTTTTAGAAAATTATAATAGACTTTCTGATTATGTTTTTGTTTGATGATGTTTCTAATATCATCACCATCTACTTTTATCTATAAACTTATGTAAGTAGGAAAATATTTTCTCCCAAAACTTCAAGAATATATGGAAAATAATTTTAACTAGTTTTTTTAACTAAGTTCCTTCTGAAACAATGCCAAGGTCACTAGCTGCCTCCAAAGACTGCTTCTGGGGGAGCTGGGAAGGTGAAGTCAGAGAGATTGAGCTCAGAGAAACATCCTAATGAAATGAGTGTGATGAACAGAGGAATAGAGTAGTGTCCTTGGTCTGAGACTAAAACTCATCACACCTGTCCTTGCACTCTTTCCATCTTTCTAGTTATCCTGCACCAGAGCCTGATTACCCATAAAGTTAGTATTTCCCTTTGATTTAACTATTCTAATGTCCTTGTCAGGGGAATATAAATCATATGATCATTGCTTCAAATTTTTGATCATACTTAGAGAGAAATTTTATTAATCAAGGTATTATTGACCAGGCGTGGTGGTTCATGCCTTCAATACAAGCATTATGGAAGGCCAAAGTGAAAGGACTGCTTGAGCTCAGGAAATAGGACCACCCTAAGCAACAAAGCAAAACCTTTCCTCTACAACAAATAAAAAAAGTTAGCCAAGTGTGATGGCAGGTACCTGTGGTCCCAGCTACCTAGGAGGCTGAGGTGGTATGATTGCCACAGTCCAGGAAGTTGAGACTTCACTAAGCTGTGATCGAACCATTGCACTCCAGCCTAGGTGGCAGAGTAAGAACCCAACTAAAAAACCAAAAAACATTATTTTACATAGATGTAGGTGATTTATATAACCAAACATATCCAAATCTTGAACATGGACTGTTTTTAGATCTGTACCCTTGGGAGAAAATACTATCATTGGGTGCAGGACCAAATTAAAAATTAATTTCACTAACATTTTGCTTTTATTTTCCCATGACTTAAACAAACAAATAAAACTAGGAAAGTATACAGAGACATTCATTTCTGTGTTATTGGCATAGCATAGATTAAGTACAATAAATAGAATGCTTTTATGTTTTTTGTTTTGTTTGAATGAGGATCTCATGCTGTCTCCCAGGCTGGAGTGCTGTGGCATGATCATAGCTCAGTGCAACCTTGAACTCTGGGATTTAGGTGATACTTCTGCCGTAGCAGCTTCTCAAATAGCTGGGACAACAGACATGGTGGCCCTGTAGCTAATTTTATTTAACTTTTTTATTTTCTGTAGAGGCAAGGTCTTGCTATGTTGCCTAGGCTTGTCTTGACCTCCTGGTATCAAGCAATCCTCATACCTCAGCATCCTGATGAGCTGGGATTACAGGCATGAGCCACCAGTCTGGCCAGATTAAAATATATGAAACATGAGATTATGTTGCAGTGAGTTTTGAAACAAATAAATACTCTTACTCTCAAACTTCCATGTCTTACGAAATGGAAGTTTCAGAGCAAGGTAGATCAATACAGCTTATATTATCATTTATTGAAAAAAATAAGTGGTTACCAATCTCTGATAGTATAAATAAGGAGATACAGAATTTTTATGTGGCTTAAAAATTGTAGGGTCTACAACATATATTTAGTTGATTTTTTTTTTACTCTTTCCTTCACTGAGACAGGAAAACACATACCACCAGGAGAAACATGTACCAGATACCAGATATAGACAGATAAACAGATACACACACACACACACACACACACACACACACACACAGAGAGAGAGACAGACCAAGAGAGAGAGAGAGAGAGAGAGAGTGAGAGAGTGAGAGAGTGAGAGAGAGAGAATATGCCTCTGGAGAGGATAAATTTTCTAATTTATCAAAAAGGAACAATATAAAAATAGGCTTAAAAGTGAAAAAGTATATTGCTTTATTTTTAGTTACAGTAGTACTTCATTTAAAACCAAATTTTCAGCTTGATATGCGGAACGTACCATTTATGACTTTTCAGCTGCAACTGTCCAATGCCACTAGTCATATGTGGCTATTTAATTTTACATTAAATTCATTAACATTTAGCAAAACTAAGCACCTAACTTCTTCATACCACAAACAACTTATCAAATGCTCAATGGTTACCTGTGACTGGAAGCTATAATACTGGGCAGCAATGGGTAGCATTAATAAAGAATTCCTAAAACACACAGAACAATTACATTTGAAACATGTTCTTATATCTTTTCTCGATAAGACTTGTCTTGAAAACCCTTTTTAATTTAATTTTAGTAGGAGAAGATCAAACTTAATTTATTCAGTTAAAAAAAGCTTCA
>NW_006947537.1:0-1019 GCF_000164805.1 Carlito syrichta | reverse complement strand
TAATTATTTATTTAATTTTTTTTAATGTGTGGTACAGTTCAGAATTTAGATATACACACATTGGTAATGAATGGTCCGTGGGTGATGAGGTATGCCCCTCCCTTTCCTTAGCAGTATAACTCCACTGCCATTCTCACTCCTCACCCTAAACAATTTTCCACAACTACCAATCACTTTCTTACAGCACTCTAAGTGATGAAGTTCAACTCATGAGTGAGAATACATGGAACTCTCTTCTTTGTTTCTGTTATAAATCACTGAAAATGACATATCTCATATCCATCAAACATTCTGCAAAATCCTTATATCTGTCCTTTTTTATGGCTGCATAATATTCCCCTGTGTATATACCACATTTATATTATCCATTCCAGCTTTGATGGATGACATATAGATATCATGTTTTTTGCAATTTTGATTGGAGCTGCAAAAATCATACTTGTGCAGGTGTCTTTTCGGTAAAATGATTTGAGTTCCACCAGGTATATTCTCTACATGGAGTCCAGCTCCAGCCATGTTCAGGGTACCTGAAAGGTGGAGATGGCGCTGGCAATTGGGTGGAAGAAGAAAGAGAGAAAAAAAAAATATATATATATATAGAGAGAGAGAGAGAGAGAGAGACAGAGAGAGAGAGAGAAAGAATGAAAGAGACTGGACTCCAGTCTAGTGCAGAAGTGATGTGTGTTATTGGGAATTTAAACGGGTCTTTTATACACAAAGTCAGATGTGGGAGGGACGTCCCCCACCCACCAGAAACCTTAATCAATGAAAACTTAATCAATTATTGCCTTTAAATCCTTTTCCTAGGATAATCTTAAAATGCCATAACAAAGGATAACCTAATCCGTGACTGACATATTCTATAAACCTTTTTCAGACTAAGTTGGTGGATTTATGCCAAGTTAAACAATTCTATAGAAGCTTAAGTATTTACTTTACAAACGAAAGTGGCCCATCCCAGAATGTTTGGCTTGTTACCAGTCCAAAGTTCACAGTGGACTTAGTGCTGAGTAGAAAGG
>NW_006947536.1:0-726 GCF_000164805.1 Carlito syrichta | reverse complement strand
CAGGTATATTCTTGACAGGGAAAATACTGAGTCACATGGTAGGACAATATCTTCTCCCCTTTACAAGCCACCACAGTGTTTTCCAATAATGTTGCTCTACTTTTCAGTCAACATGCAGTGTAGAAGCATTTATTTCTTCCCAAATCGTTACCCTCGTCTGTTTTTGTTTGTTTCATTAATGATGGCCAGCCTTTATTCCACTGTGTAAATACCCCATTTATTTTATCGATTCCAGCTATGATCGTCAACATGATTGGTACCATGTTTTATTGGAATTGTGATTGGAGCTGAAAAAAACATACTGGTGCTGGTGTCTTTGGTGTAAAATGATTTGTGTTCCTCCAGGTATATTCTTGACAGGGAAAATACTGAGTCACATGGTAGGACAATATCTTCTCCCCTTTACAAACCACCACAGTGTTTTCCAATAATGTTGCTCTACTTTTCAGTCAACATGCAGTGTAGAAGCATGTATTTCTTCCCAAATCGTTACCCTCGTCTGTTTTTGTTTGTTTCGTTAATGATGGCCAGCCTTAGAGGGGGTATGTGGTATTTCAAAGTTGTTTCTTTTGCATTTCTTTGATGATGAGTGAGGCTGAGCAATTTTCATGTGTCTGCATGCTGCCTGTATCTCTTCTTATGAAAAGTGTCCAATCACGTATTTTGCACACTTTTCAAAGGGATTGTTTGTCTCATTTTTCTGAGTGTTTGAGTTTCTGTAGATCC
>NW_006947535.1:0-300 GCF_000164805.1 Carlito syrichta | reverse complement strand
CTCATCTCCAAATTTTCAGACTTTATGATCTGGGGTTTTATTTTCTCCCCTCTAGAGTTGTGTGTGTGTGTGTGTGTGTGTGTGTGTGTGTGTGTGTGTGTGTGTGTGTATTTTCATGCATTGCAAATTTTTGTTATTGTTGAGACATGAGTATTTGTGGAGAAAAATAAACTTCTCTTGTCTTTATTGGCTGGTTTTGTGTAAAGGAAGTTCTTCTCCCATCAGCCCAGCTGGAGATTCTGGGAGCTTTCAAGCCTTTTCTGAGCACATGTCTTTCCTGGGCTTGTGTGTGAACTGCTT
>NW_006947534.1:0-757 GCF_000164805.1 Carlito syrichta | reverse complement strand
CCCAGTCAATGGTGACAGTGTGTCATGGAAGCCGGCCATACTGCTTAGCTGAATAACTTCTGTTAAAGTATCTGGCTTGATTACAGTTAAAGCAAGACTGCAATGAGATTTTTTGTTTATTATTTATATATTTTTACTTATTTATGTATTGTTTATATTATTTATATATTGTTTATATATAGTTTGTATTGTTTATGTATATTAGTTATATTATATATTGTTTATATTTATATTATATATATTATATATTGTTTATATTTATATTATTTATATTTTGTTTATATATTTTGTTTATATTATTTATATTACATATATATTGTTTATATATATTGTTTATATTATTTATATCACTTATATATTATTTATATATTTTTGTTTATTACTGTTTGAGTTTTTTGTATTTTTATAAGAAAAAAATATTGTAACTAAATCCAGGTTTTATTTTAGTATTTTTAAACTTTAAAAGAAAATATTAGAAAAATATGTAGGAAAGGTGGCAAAAAGGAAGGTCTTTTTATCATTATCATCATCATTGTCTGATTAATCAATTATATTGTTGGTTTTTCTATCAGTCTTATTTAAGTCTGACAAGTGTTATTAGCTTTTTTAACAGCCAAGTGTTTAACTAAAATTTTTGTTGTCTCTTAGTTAGTAATTATCCGTTTGACGGTGGTGGCTAGGCTGGAGATGAAATCTTCATAGTTTTTATATGTCTTTTGTTTTATCTCAGACAAATGTGGGGGCCCGCCCCGAAAGG
>NW_006947533.1:0-4788 GCF_000164805.1 Carlito syrichta | reverse complement strand
AAAAACTTCTCCAGGGATAAGTGACCATTCAAGAATCCACTAAACCAGATAGTCTTTTTTATTTTGTAAAGCAGTATTTATTAAGAGGACAGAGAAATTTCTATAATGGGAGGAGAGCTGAGTGAGTTGCCCACAAGGTAGTGTTTTATTATTAGGGTCGCTGATCCTGTTGGAGCTTGGTTATAGCACAACCACTACTATTTTAGCACTTTCTTTAGCTTAGAAACATTTGGATGTTTTTAGTGGTATGTAACAGCCTTTGAACTGTTTACTAAAAGGATTTGAATATTGCTTTAGCTAAGATCATCGTCAATTTTTCAGAATTTACAATTATCTAAATTTTTATACTAATGAGGAGCCCAAATACTTACTACTTTGTGAATCTCGATGTTACTGTGGTTTATGTGTATTTGGTCCCAAATTCTCTTTTTTCTGTCTGCCTGATTTCAAAGGCTTGGTGATTAAAAGTATCAGAGTAATCAGATACTTTGTTGCAGAGTACATCATTATGTCGTAGGTAGAGAAAATACTAGGGGATTCAATGGGAATACTCTTTTAAAAATATGAATCGGGTTAAAATGTGAAGATAATATGATTTTATATTTCCCTCAAATATATAAGAGAAACTTTTCCTTAAGATTGCACATCTGTAACATTCAATCAAAATTAACAGTAGAAAATACAGAGTCCATCATAAATGTACACAAATTATAAGGATAAAAAAGTTGTACTAAATTACGATACCGTTTTATTTTCTAAAATTTGTAAGAGTTAGTATGCATTCTGCCTTCTGAATAGGGCTTACGTACACTGAATGTCAACTTTCAGTAATCTAAGAATGATATAGATCTGGAATCTCAAAAACTTTCAATTTAAGCAGAATAAAACATACAGAATTTCTGTGAGAAACACTGTAGTTGTCAATTTTGAAGGCAGAATTACATCATGAATTCCACCGCATTAAAAGGAAAAGGAGTTATCATTGGAATATTATACAATTCTTAAAAAATCAATCCCTGCATGATTAACATTTCTAGGCCCAACCCTGAATTGTAACCATTTTAAAAATTAAAAAATAAAATTAAAAAATAGAACAAAGTCAATTGCATGTTTCACAGTTTTCATTTATTTATTTGTTTATTTTAATTTTTAAAAAATGTGGGGTACAATTCAGAGTAAGATATACAAACATTGATTATGCAGGGTTCCTGGGTGATGAGGTATGCCCCTCCCTTCCTTAGCTGTATCCCTCCACTGCCAACATTGTTGGTACCATGTTGTTTTGCAATTGTTATTAGAACTGCAAAAAACATATTGGTGTAGGTATCTTTTTCGTAAAATGGTTTGAGTTCCTCCAGGTATGTTCTCTACAGGAGAATTACTGAGTCACATATTATGTCAATATCCTGTCCCTTTACAAACCACCACACTGGTTTCCAAAGTGTTCTACTTTACAGTCCACATTCATTCTAGAAGCATTTATTTCCTCACAAAACCTGACCTGCATCTTTGAATGTTTGTTTTATTAATGATCCCAGTCTTACATGGGGTATGTGGTATGTCAAATAGTTTTCATTTGTATTTCTTTGTTGATGAGTGAGGTTGAGAAGTTTTCATGTGTCTGCTGGCTGCCTGTATCTATTCTTATGAAAAATATCTAGTATTTTGCACACTTTTCAAAGGGAATGTTTGTCTGATTTTTCTGAGTGTTTGAGTTTCTTGTAAATCCTAGATGTTATGCCTTTTTACAGATATATAGGTGGAGAATCGTTTTCCCATTCTGTTGGCTATATCCCTGCTCTTCTGATGGTTTGTTTTCTTTTGCAGAAGTATAGTAATTTGATGAGATACCACTTGTCTAACTGACTTCTTAAGGCATGGGTATTTAGAGCTCTGAAGAGGAATTAGTTTCTGGTTCCAGTTTCCCTAATGGTGTCTCCTGCGTTTTTTAAGATTATTATTATTTGGTGTTTTACATTTAGGTTTTTGATTCATTTATAACTAAGGTGTATAGTGATAGATGAGGTCCTGTTTCTATGTGTTGCATGTTGTCAGCCTTTTCCAAGCACCATTTACTGAATATGTTCTCTATTAACCCGTGGGTCTTGAAAGTTTTTTCAAAGATGAGTTGGTTGAGAATTTGAGGGTTTCATTCTCTCTCCTGATCCATTGTCCTATGGACCTATTCTTGAACCAATACCAGGCTGTGTTGATTATTGCAAATATATAGTACAGTTTGAAGTCTGGAAGTGTAATAGCTCCTTCTTTGTTTATTTTGATAAGATTCTTTGGCTATTCAGGATTGTTTGTGGTTTCGTATGAATTTTTTATTGTAATTTCCAGGTCTGAGAAGAATGATGCCAGCTTTAAGGTTATTTCATTGAATCTGTAGTTTAACTAAAAGGCTAATTTTTGCACTATAAGAGGTAAGTAAAATCAGGGAAACAAGCATATCAAAATGTCATTGATGACATCAGCCTGAGAACTTTGACATCATAATGGGAGTGACCTTGACGACTGAACAATCCTTTGGCTTCAAGCACTTGTGTACAGTGCTCTGCTAAATGCGGTAGACACGGTGGATTTCATTCCCAAGAAGTGAAGATAATCATGTGCTTACATTGTGAACACATCCAAAAATTTCTCCAGAAGTAAGTGACCATTCAAGAATCCTCTAAACGCGGTAGTCTTTTTTTTTTTATAGCACTCTTTATTGAGAGGACTGAGAAACTCACAAACTGGGAGGGGAACTGAGGGGGTTGCCCAAGATGTAGTCTTTTATTATTATGATCACGGAGTCCTGTTGGAGCTTGGTTATAGCACAACCAAATAATACTCTAGCACTTTCTTTATTTTAGAAATTCTGCGTGTTTTTAGTATTGTGCAACAGTTTTGAGCAGTTTTTCATACAGGATTTTAGCATTGTTTTCCAAGATCATAATTAATTTTTCGGAGTTTTCAAGTATCTACATTTTTATATTAATGCAGAGCCCAAATACTTACTACTTTGTACTTCTCCATGTTATTTTGGATTATATATATAGGCCTCCAAATTCACTTTTTTCTGTGTGCCTTGTTGCAAATGCTTGATGATTAAAATATCAGATTAATCAAATACTTTGTTGCAGAGTACAGCATTATGTCTTGGGTAGAGAAAATACTAGGGGATTCAATGGAAATACACTTTTAATATATAAATTGGGTTAAAATATAAAGGGAATAAGATTTTATATTTCCTTCAAATATATAATGGAAACATTTCTATAACGATTGCACATCTGTAACTTTTAATCAAAATTAACAAGCAGAAAATACAGAGTGCACCAAAAAATGTCCACATATTTTAAGAATAAAACAAGCTGTATTAAGTTATACACCGTTTTATTTTATAAAATTTGGAAGACTTATTATGCATTCTGTCTTTTCTGTAGCACTTAGGTACACTGAATCTCAAGGTTCACTTTTCTAAGAATGATATAGATCAAAAATCTCAACAAGTTTCAATTTAGGCAGAATAAAACATTTAGAATTTATATGAGAAATAATGTAGTTGTCAATTTTGAAGGCAGAATTATACCAAGCATTCCAAAGTATTAGAAGGAAAGGAGTTATCATTTGAGTATTATACAATTTTTAAAATATTAATCCCTGCATGATGAACATTTTAAAACCCAACACTGAATTGTAACCATTTTTAAAGTGAAAGACAAAAAAAATCAAAAACAAATAATGTCAGTTGCATGTTTTACAGCTTTCATTTATTTATTTATTTATTTTAATTAAAAAAAGTGTGATACAATTCAGATTATAAATACAAACATTGATTATGTTGGGTCCCTGGTTGATGAGGTATGCCCCTCCCTTCCTTACAGTATCCCTCCACTGCCAATCTCACCCCTCCCATTAAACAGTTTTCCACTACTGCCACTCACTTTCTTACAGCAGTATAAGTGCTCAAGTTCAGTTCATGAGTGAGATCATATGGACCTCTGTTCTTTGTTTCTGTGATAAATCACTGAAAATGACCTACCTCATATCCGTCAAATGTTCTGCAAAATCGGTCTGTGTGTCCTTTTTTATGGCTACATAATATTCTACTGAGTATATGCTGCATTTATTTTAAACTTTCCAGTTTTGATGGGCAACATGGTTCGTACCATGTTTTATTGCAATTGTGATTAGAGCTTCAAAAAACATACTGGTGCAGGTATCTTTTTAGTAAAATGATTTGAGTTCATCCAGCTATATTCTCAACGGGGTAATTGCTGAGTCACATGGTTGGTCAATACCTTGTCCCTATACAAACCACTTCACTATTTTCCAAAGATGTTGCTGTACTTTTCCTTCCACATGCATTGTAGAAGCATTTATTTCTTCCCAAATCCTGACCTGCATCTGTTATTGTTTATTTTATTAATGATGGCCAGTCTTGCAGGGGATATATGGTGTTTCAAAGTGGTTTTATTTGAATTTCTTTGATGATGAGTGAGGCTGATAAATTTTCATGTGTCTGCTGGCTGCCTGTATCTCTTCTTATGAAAAGTGTCGAATCACGGATTTTGCACACTTTTCGAAGGGAGGGTTTGCCTGATTTTTCTGAGTGTTTGAGTTTCCTGTAGATCCTAAATGTTATGCCTTTTTTAGATATATAGGTGGACAATCGTTCTTCACAATCTGTTGGCTTTATCTCTACTCTTCTTTTGTTCTGAAGTATGCTAATTTGATGAGATCCCACTTCTCTAACTTACTCTTTAAGGCTTGGGGATGTAGGGCCCTGAAGAGGAATGA
>NW_006947532.1:0-845 GCF_000164805.1 Carlito syrichta | reverse complement strand
TAAAACAAATAATAACAGATGCAGGTAAGGATTTGGGAAGAAATAAATGCTTCTACAATGCATGTGGAAGGAAAAGTACAGCAACATCTTTGGAAAATAGTGAAGTGGTTTGTATAGGGACAAGGTATTGACCAACCATGTGACTCAGTAATTACCCTGTTGAGAATATAGCTGGATGAACTCAAATCATTTTACTAAAAAGATACCTGCACCAGTATGTTTTTTGAAGCTCTAATTACAATTGCAATAAAACATGGCATGAACCATGTTGCCCATCAAAACTGGAAAGTTTAAAATAAATGTGGCATATACTCAGTAGAATATTATGTAGCCATAAAAAAGGACAGATAGAACGATTTTGCAGAACATTTGACGGATATGAGGTAGGTCATTTTCAGTGATTTATCACAGAAACAAAGAAGAGAGTTCCATATGTTCTCACTCATGAGCTGAACTTGATCACTTTGAGTGCAGTAAGAAAGTGATTGGCAGTTGTGGAAAACTGTTTAGGGGTAAGGGTGAGATTGGCAGTGGAGGGATACTGCTAAGGAAGGTGGGGGCATACCTCATCATCCAGGGACCCTGCCTAATAAATGTTTGTATATCTAACTCTGAATTGTACACCACATTGTTTAGAAAATTAAATTATATTACTAATTAAATAACTAAATGAAAGCTGTAAAACATGCATCTGACTTTATTTGTTTATTCTCTTTTTTTTTTTTACTATAAAAATGGTTATAATTCAGGGTTGGGCCTAGAAAGGTTCATTATGCAGGGATTGATTTTTTAAGAATTGAATAATACTCCAATCAAAACTCCTTTTAACTTTAATATGTTGGAAT
>NW_006947531.1:0-597 GCF_000164805.1 Carlito syrichta | reverse complement strand
GGGTGGCTAGGATCTTACCCAGGGTGCTGCAGACCCCTCTGGTGAGACAGGCAGAGTGAGGATGGATAAGTAAGTTTTTTGTGAAGCCAGAGCCGTGATCTAATCATGGGCCAGAGCGAATCTAGGAACGTAAAATATTCATCACTATTTTAATGAATACTTCTGTCTAAGCATGGAGCTAAAGCTTGTTCTAATCTAGCTCGTTTTCTACATTTTGTGCTTAATAATGTTAATTAAACATACTTTATATCCACAGCATGATTATGAGAATTTTACTTCCAAAAAGGCTGCTAACGATGACGATGATGTAGAAAATTTTATCTTCACTGCAGCCTTGGCTCCCCTGGTTATAATCACAATGTAAATTATCTACACAGGATGAAGCTGAACCCGAGGCAGAAGCTGATAGATTTCATATCAATGCTCTTATGGCCAACACTGCGCCTTCCCTCCCACAGGCTGCTCCTTTCAATGCTGAAGTCCTAAAGTCGAAAAATTTGCTTAATAATGCAGGTAATGCCCCTGTGGCTCCTGTCTTTCCTCTCGTTATGCAGGCAGTACAAAAAGAAGGAGATTTTAGTTTCACAGCTTGCTTCC
>NW_006947530.1:0-754 GCF_000164805.1 Carlito syrichta | reverse complement strand
TTTTCATGGGCTGCATAATATTCCCCTGTGTATATACCACATTTATATTATCCATTCCAGCTTTGATGGATGACATATAGATATCATGTTTTTGCAATTTTGTTTGGAGCTGCAAAAATCATACTTGTGCAGGTGTCTTTTCGGTAAAATGATTTGAGTTCCACCAGGTATATTCTCTACATGGAGTCCAGCTCCAGCCATGTTCAGGGTACCTGAAAGGTGGAGATGACGCTGGCAATTGGGTGGAAGAAGAAAGAGAGAAATATATATATATATATAGAGAGAGAGAGAGAGAGAGAGAATGAAAGAGACTGGACTCCAGTCTAGTGCAGAAGTGATGTGTGTTATTGGGAATTTAAACGGGTCTTTTATACACAAAGTCAGATGTGGGTGGAACGTCCCCCACCCACCAGAAACCTTAATCAATGAAAACTTAATCAATTATTGCCTTTAAATCCTTTTCCTAGGATAATCTTAAAATGCCATAACAAAGGATAACCTAATCCGTGACTGACATATTCTATAAACCTTTTTCAGACTAAGTTGGTGGATTTATGCCAAGTTAAACAATTCTATAGAAGCTTAAGTATTTACTTTACAAAGGAAAGTGGCCCATCCCAGAATGTTTGGAATGTGGAGCAGTCCAAAGTTCACAGTGGACTACATGCAAGTAACCCAGCCTCATTCTTTCAACAAAATGGCTGTCTTCTAAAACTATGTTGTCCAATTTACAACTTCAATAAATCCTAAGATG
>NW_006947529.1:0-629 GCF_000164805.1 Carlito syrichta | reverse complement strand
TGAAAGGTGGAGATGACGCTGGCAATTGGGTGGAAGAAGAAAGAGAGAAAAATATATATATTTAATCTCTATATATAAATATATAAATATATATATATTATATATATATATATATATATATATATATATTATATATATATATATAGAGAGAGAGAGAGAGAGAGAGAGAGAGAGAGAATGAAAGAGACTGGACTCCAGTCTAGTGCAGAAGTGATGTGTGTTATTGGGAATTTAAACGAGTCTTTTATACACAAAGTCAGATGTGGGTGGAACGTCCCCCACCCACCAGAAACCTTAATCAATGAAAACTTAATCAATTATTGCCTTTAAATCCTTTTCCTAGGATAATCTTAAAATGCCATAACAAAGGATAACCTAATCCGTGACTGACATATTCTATAAACCTTTTTCAGACTAAGTTGGTGGATTTATGCCAAGTTAAACAATTCTATAGAAGCTTAAGTATTTACTTTACAAAGGAAAGTGGCCCATCCCAGAATGTTTGGAATGTGGAGCAGTCCAAAGTTCACAGTGGACTACATGCAAGTAACCCAGCCACATTCTTTCAACAAAATGGCTGTCTTCTAAAACTATGTTGTCCAATTACAACTTCAATAAATCCTAAGATC
>NW_006947528.1:0-785 GCF_000164805.1 Carlito syrichta | reverse complement strand
AAAATGAAATACCTCATATCCATCAAACATTCTGCAAAATCCTTATATCTGTCCCTTTTCATGACTGCATAATATTCCCCTGTGTATATACCACATTTATATTATCCATTCCAGCTTGATGGATGACATATAGATATCATGTTTTTTGCAATTTTGATTGGAGCTGCAAAAATCATACTTGTGCAGGTGTCTTTTCGGTAAAATGATTTGAGTTCCACCAGGTATATTCTCTACATGGAGTCCAGCTCCAGCCATGTTCAGGGTACCTGAAAGGTGGAGATGACGCTGGCAATTGGGTGGAAGAAGAAAGAGAGAAATATATATATATTTAATATATATATATATATATAGAGAGAGAGAGAGAGAGAGAGAGAGAGAGAGAGAGAATGAAAGAGACTGGACTCCAGTCTAGTGCAGAAGTGATGTGTGTTATTGGGAATTTAAACGGGTCTTTTATACACAAAGTCAGATGTGGGTGGAACGTCCCCCACCCACCAGAAACCTTAATCAATGAAAACTTAATCAATTATTGCCTTTAAATCCTTTTCCTAGGATAATCTTAAAATGCCATAACAAAGGATAACCTAATCCGTGACTGACATATTCTATAAACCTTTTTCAGACTAAGTTGGTGGATTTATGCCAAGTTAAACAATTCTATAGAAGCTTAAGTATTTACTTTACAAAGGAAAGTGGCCCATCCCAGAATGTTTGGAATGTGGAGCAGTCCAAAGTTCACAGTGGACTACATGCAAGTAACCCAGCCACATTCTTCAACAAAATGG
>NW_006947527.1:1707-5050 GCF_000164805.1 Carlito syrichta | reverse complement strand
CGGATCGCCAGAGCCCAGCAAGTCGAGGCTGAGGGGTGCCTGGGAGCAGCCACTGCACTCCAGTCTGGGCTACAGAGTGAGACTCCAACTCAAATAAATAAATAAGTAAATAAATAAATATCAGAGACTACTATGTACAACTGTATGGACACAAACTCAAAAACCTAAAGGAAATGGAGGACTTTCTGGCATCACACAACCTCCCTAGGTTGAAACAAGAAGACACTGAGATGCTAAATAGACCAATAACAATCAAGGAAATTGCTTATGTCATGAAAAAACTACCAACAACAACAAAAAAAGCCCTGGAGCAGATGGCTTTCCAGTGGAATTCTACAAAACATACAAGGAGGAACTGATACCAACCCTATTGAAAGTATTCCAGGTGATTGAGAAAGAAGGCTTATTTTATGAAGCTGACATCACATTGCTACCCAAGCCAGGTAAAGACCGAACAAGAAAGAGAACTACAGGACAATATCTTTGATTAACATAGATGCTAAAATTCTCAACAAGATCCTAGCAAACTGGATTCATCAACACATCTCAAAAATTATCCATCACGACCAAGTAGGTTTCATCCCCAGGATGCAAGGCTGGTTCAACATTCGTAAGACCATACATGTAATTAAATACATCAACAGATGTGAAAACAAAAACCACATGATTATATCATTAGATGCAGAAGAAACTTTCGTTAAAATCCAGCACCCCCTTCTTGATAAATACCCTTTAACATCTAGGCATACGTGGAACATTCCTCAAAATAGTAAAAGCCATCTACGAGAAACCCACAGCCAGCATACTCCTGAACAGACAGAAGTTGGAACCATTTCCACTGTAAACTGGAACAAGACAAGGATGCTCACTCTCACCCCTCCTGTTCAACATAGTTTTGGAAGTCCTGGCTACAGCAATCAATGAAGAGCAGGTGATCAGGGGTATCTAGATAGGAAAAGAGGAAGTCAAGTTATCTCTCTTTGCAGATAATATGATTGTATACCTTGAAAACCCAAGAGAATCTGCCAAAAATCTCCTGGCACTGATAAAGGATTTTGGCAAAGTCTCAGGTATAAAAATAAATGTACAAAGATATCACATTTTCTATACACCAATAATAAACAAACAGAAACCCAAATAAAAAACACAATTCCATTTACAATAGCCACAAAAAAATGAAATACCATGGCATCTTCCTAACCAGAGATGCAACAGACCTTTACAATGAAAACTACAAAACACTGCTCAAAGAAATCAAAGGTGACACGAACAAGTGGAAAAATATTCCATGCTCATGGATTGGAAGGACCAACATTGTTAAGATGTCCATTTTGCCTATGGCAATCTACAGATTTAATGCAATACCCATCAAATTACCAGCAACATTCTTCTCAGACCTAGAAAAAACAATACAGGAATTCATATGGAAACATAAGCAACCAAGAATAGGAAAAACAATCCTCAGCAAAAAAAAAAAAAAAAAAAAAAACCAAAACAAAACAAAGCAAGAGTTAGCATACTCCCAGACTTTAAACTATACTATAAAGCTACAATAATCAAAACAGCCTGGTATTGGTACAAGAACAGTCATACAGACCAATGGAATATAATTGAGATCCCAGAAGCAAAACCTCAATTTCTCAACCAACTCCTTTTTGGCAAAGCCTCCACTACCCAATACTGGGGAGAGGAGAACCTACTCAGTAAATGGTGCTGGGAAAACTGGCTGACCACATGCAAAAGATTGAAACAGGACCGCTACCTATCCTCATACACAAAAATTAACTCTAAATGGATCACAGACCTAAACGTAAAACTTCAAACTGTAAGAACCTTAGAAAATGCAGGAGACACTCTTATGGAGGTTGGAACTGGCAACCCATTCCTAATCAAAACCCGAAGTGCCCAGGCCATAAGAGATAAGATAGACAAGTGGGACCTCATTAAACTGACAAGCTTCTGAAAACCAGAGATACCATCAAGAGAGCAGGGAGACAGCCCACAGACTGGGAAAAAATATTTGTCAACTCCATGTCTGACAAAGGCCTAACATCAAGGATCTACAGGGACTCAAACGTGCTGAAAAAAAAAAAACAAACAGCCCCATTACAAAGTGGGCAAAAGATATGAATAGACACTTCTCAAAAGAAGACATACGAGCAGCCAACAGACACATGAAAAAATGTTCAGCCTCACTAATCATCAAGGAGATGCAAATTAAAACTACACTAAGATGCCACCTAACTCCAGTAAGAATGGCCATCATCAATAACTCAATAAATAACAGATGCTGGAGAGGATGTGGCAAAAAGGGAACACTTCTACACTGATGGTAGAAATATAAACTAGTACAGCCTCTGTGGAAATCAGTGTGGCGATTCCTAAAACTCCTAAAAATTGACCTTCCATATGATCCCACAATCCCCCTACTGGGAATATACCCGGAAGAACTCAGGTCACTCTATAAAAAAGATATCTGCACACATATGTTTATTGCAGCATTGTTCACAATAGCAAGAATATGGAACCAACCGTACTGCCCATCAAAAGAGGACTGGATTCAAAAAATGTGGTACATATACACAATGGAATATTGCACAACCATAAAGAACAAAATCATGAACTTCGCAACAACGTGGATGGATTAGAGCTTATAATACTGAGTGATCTGTCACAGAAACAAAGAACAACTACCATATTACTGTAGGAAAGGGATTGAAAGTAGCGGGAAACTGCAGGGAGGGGGTGGTGGGCAATAGCTGGGATTGACAGTAGTCGATATCCCCCTGGAGAAGGGAGGGGCCACACCTCATCAATAAGGGTGCTTACACAATGAGCATTTGTATACCTAACCCTGAAATGTACCCACAATTTCATAAAAAAAATTAACAGAGGAAAAAAAAGCAATCTTGAGAAAGAAGAAAAAAAACTGGAAACATCACACAACCTGATTTCAAAATCAACTAAAAAGCCATAATAATCAAAACAGCATGGCACCAGCATAAAAATCACCACATATGTGAGTAGAGCAGAACAAAAGCCCAGAAATATATCCAAGTATTTGCAGCCAATTGATTTTTGACAAAGAGGTCAAAAACACAAAATGGGGAAAAGGCAGCCTCTTCAATAAATAATGTTAAAAAAACTGGATATATACCTGCAGATGGATGAATTTGGGCCCTTATCTCATGTCATATACAAAAATCAACTCAAAATCAATTAAAAACTTCAATATAAGACCTGAAACCCTGAAAATACTGGGAGAAAACCCAGGGAAAAAGCTCCATGACATTGGTCTGAGCAATGTTCTTAGGCTATAACCCCTAGAAACACAGGCGACAAA
>NW_006947527.1:0-395 GCF_000164805.1 Carlito syrichta | reverse complement strand
ATCTCATAAGCAGGGTTCCCAAACTCAGATACCAACAGGAACCAAGAAGGAAATGTTAACATGTTTCCCAGACTTGATGATAGGGGAACTGGGGCCAACTCACGAGCGCACTTTCTGTCTAAAGCAGACAGCAGCTAATCAGCTCAACCAGTTATTGCCATAGGGAAACAGGGATTCCACTTGGATAAATGCTCTGAATATTTTGTAATGGAATAGGTAGCTTTTTAATGTGTGAGAAACATTTTGTTAGCTTTTTATTCTGAAAATTATGTTTTGTTGACATTGCTCACATAGGAATATGGTACTGTTTAACCAATGTGAAAATTACCAAGTCAAAAGTTATGTTATAGTTACTTTCATAGAAATACAGCTTTCAGATCATTATAGCTTTATTT
>NW_006947526.1:0-729 GCF_000164805.1 Carlito syrichta | reverse complement strand
TTCTTCATTTTGTCCTCTGTATTTTTGTTGCACTTATCCAGTGAAGTTTTGTGTCTTCTTTTTTCCCTGTTTCTGTAATTATGCTTCTTAGTTCTAAAATTTTTGTCTGATGTATTCATTTGTTATGACCAGAGTGTGAGAAAATATTCACCAACATGCAGGGAGTCAGATTTGAGTCCTTTAATAGCCAGCTGCTGAGAGTGGGCTAACACCACTAAAAATCTCTCAACCCTGAGCAAAGCATTCTGGGGGCTTTTATAGGCAAAAACCACAGTTTTCACAATTACAGTTTATATTTCAGGGAGGTGTCAGAGTCAGGGATGAAACAATTTGCAGCTACCTGCTTGCTTAGTTTGACTGTTGACAAGCTGCTGTTTGTGCTTAACAGGATGTAGTGGGCAGGGAATTTCCAAGAAAGGAGGGAATTTACAGCTCAGGGGCAAAGAGCAGTTCTGGTTACACATGGGAGGGGCTGCATCTGGGCAACAGGCATGAAACTAAAATGGAAGATTTAGTTACTTATGTCAAACAAGCTTTTACAAGTTATTATAGGTTATACAGACATGTAGGTTTTACAGTCATTTCATTCCCTCCTTTTATTGTGCATGAGTTAAAGCATTGAATCGTCAGTTGTTGACAAAGGGTTATAGTGGGTTTTAACATACATGAGTTTTACAGCTTTGATGTGCTGTTTGACAAAACGAACAAACCAATTGAGTATACAGGGTC
>NW_006947524.1:0-419 GCF_000164805.1 Carlito syrichta | reverse complement strand
TGGCTCAGCCTGTAATCCCGCCCCTTTGGGAAGCTGAGGTGAGTGGATTGCCTAAGCCCGTGGGTTCGAGACCCGCCTGGGCAGCGAGACCTCATCTCTACAATAAATCAAAAATCAGCCGGGCGTGGTAGCGCATGCCTGTAATTCCAGCTACTTGGAAGGTTGAGGCGGAAGGATCGCCGGAGCCCCAGCAGGTCGAGGCTGCGGTGGCCGGAAGCGGCCACTGCACTCCAGTCTGGGCGACAGAGTGAAACTCCAACTCAAAAAAAAAAAAAAAATAAAATAAAAATATATGCAAACACACTTTTTTTCTCTTTTAATTTTTATTTTAAAATTGTGGGGTACAATTCAGGGTTAGGTATACAAATATTAATTGTGCAGGTACCCTTGTCGATGAGGTGCAAACACACTTTTGTAAT
>NW_006947523.1:0-4281 GCF_000164805.1 Carlito syrichta | reverse complement strand
CCAGAACGCATAATAAATCTTAAAAATTTAGGAAAATAAAACTATCATAAATTAATACAGCTTTTCAAATTCTTAATATTTGTATACATTTTCTTGGTGCACTCTCATTTTCTGCTTGTTTATTTTGATTAAATGTTACAGATGTGCAATTTTTAGAGAAAAGTTTCTATTATATATTAGAAGAAAATATAAAATCACATTTCCTTTATATTTTAACACAGTTTATATTTTTATTTATTTATTTATTTATTTATTTATTTTTTGAGTTGGAGTCTCACTCTGTCACCCAGACTGGAGTGCAGTAGCCGCTCCTGGCCACCGCAGCCTCAATCTGCTGGGCTTCGGCGATCCTTCCGCCTCAGCCTTCCAAGTGGCCGGAATTACAGGCATGTGCTACCATGCCCGACTGATTTTTTGATTTATTGTAGAGATGAGGTCTCGCTGCCCAGGCGGGTCTCGAACCCGTGGGCTCAGGCAATCCACTCATCTCAGCCTCCCAAAGGCGTGGGATTACAGACTGAGCCACCGAGCCCAGCTACACAATTTATATTGTTAAAAGAGTATTTCCGTTGAATCCCCCCGTATTTTCTCTACCTATGGTATAATGCTGTACTCTGCAACAAAGTATCGGATTAATCTTATACTTTTAATCATCAAGCAATTAAAATGAGACATACAGAAAAACAGAGATTTTGTGGCCCAATATATACAAAACAAAATAACGTGGAGATTTACAAAGTAGTAAGTACTTGGGCTCTGCATTAATATAAAAATTTAGATAAATAAAAATCCCGAAAAATTGATCATGATGTTAGCAAAAGCAATGTTCAAATCCTGTAGGAAAACTGCTCAAAGGCTGTTCCACAATACTAAAAACATCCAAAACTTTCTAAACTAAAGAAAGTGCTAAAAATATTATTTGGTTGTGTTATAAACAAGCTCCAACAGCACTCCATTACCATAATAATAAAAGACTACGTCGTGGTAAACCCCTTCAGGTCCCCTCCCATTTTGGGAGTTTCTCGGTCCTTTCGACAAAGATTGCTTAAAAAAAAAAGACTACCTCTTTTAGAGTATTCTTCAATGGTCACTTATCCCTGGAGAAATTTTGGGATGTGTTCACCATGTGAACACATGGTCATCTTCACTTCTTGGGAATGAAATCCATCAAGTCTACCGAATTTGCCAGAGAACTGTACACAAGTGCTTGAAGCCTAAGGATTGCTCAGTTGTCAATATCCCTCTTGTTATAATGTCAAAGTTCTGAGACTGTTGTCATAAATGACAATTTGACATGCTTGTTTCCCTGACTTTACTTGCCTCATTTAGTGTAAAACTTAGCGTTTCAGTCAATCCACAGATATAATGAAATAATCATTAAGCTAACATCATTCTTCACAGACATGGAAATTACAATAAATAATACATATGAAACCATAAACAATCATGAATAGCCAAAAGATTATTATCAAAAGAAACAAAGCAGGGGCTATTGAAGCTCCAGTCTTCAAACATTGCCAAATGTTTACAGTAATCAACACAGCCTGGCATTTGTACAAGAAAAGTCCATTGGCCAGTGGATCAGGACAGAGAATGAAATCCTCAAATTCTTACCCAAATCATCTTTGAAAAAACCTCCAAGACTCACTGGGAAATGGAGAACACATTCAGTAAATGATGCTGGGATAAGGCTGACAACATGCACAAGATTGAATCAGGCCCCAATCTATCACCATACACATAAATCTAAATGAATCAAAGACTTAAACATAAAACAAAAAATTATAAAAATCTTAGAATACACAGGAGACATCATTAGGGAAACTGGAACTGGAAGCTAATTCCTCTTCAGAGCCCTAAATACCCATGCCTTAACAAGTAAATTAGACAACTGGGATCTAATCAAATTATATACTTCTGCAAAACAAAAGAAGCCATCAGAAGAGCAGGGAAACAGCCAACAAAATGGATAAACGAATCTAAAGCAATATATCTGTTAAAAGGCATAACATCTAGGATCAGAAGAAACTCAAACACTCAGAAAAATCATACAAACATTCCCTTTGAAAAGTGTGCAAAATACGTGATTGGACACTTTTCATAAGAAGAGATATGGGCAGACAGCAGACACATGAAAATCGCTCAGCCTCACTCATCATCAAAGAAATGCAAATGAAGCCACTTTGAAATACAAAATACCTCCTGTAAGACTGGCCATCATTAATAAATCACACAATAACAGAGGTAGGTCAGGACTTGGAAAGAAATAAATGCTTCTACACCGCACGTGTACTGAAAAGTAGAGCAACATCTTTGGAAAACAGTATGGTGGTTTGTAAAGGTAAAAGATCTTGACCTGTCATGTGACTCAGTAATTCCCCTGTAGAGAATATACCTGGAGAAACTCAAGTCTTTTTAACAAAAAGATACCTGCACCAGTATGTTTTTTGCAGCTCTAATCACAATTGCAATAAAACATGGTACCAACCATGTTGCCCATCAAAGCTGGATCGGATAAAATAAAAGTGGTATATACACAGTGGAATATTTTGCAGACATAAAAAAGGACGAATATAAGTGTTTTGCAGAACGTTTGATGGATAGGAGGTAGGTCATTTTCAGTGATTTATCACAGAAAAAAAGAACAGAGTTCCATAGGTTCTCACTCATGAGCTGAACTTGATCACTTATAGTACTGTAAGAAGTGATTGGCACTAGTGGAAAACTGTTTAGGGGAGGGTTTCGATTGGAGGTGGAGGGATTCTGCAAAAGATTGGAGGGGCATACATCATCAACCAGGGACTCTGCAAAATCAATGCTTGTATATCTAACTCTGAATGGAAAACTAAATTTTTTTTTAATTAAAATAAATAAATAAATAAATGAAAGCTGTAAAGCATGCAACTGACTTTGTTTGTTCTATTTTTTTAACTTTAAAAATTGTTACAATTCAGAGTTGGGCCTAGAAATGTTCACTATGCTGGGATTGCTTTTGTAAGACTTTTGTAATACTCCAAGGATAACTCCTTTACCTTTCAATACGTTGAAATACATGGTATAATTCTGCCTTCAAAATTGACAACTACAGTGTTTCTCACATAAATCCTGAATGTTTTATTAAGCCTAAATTGAAATTTGTTGAGATTCCAGATCGATATCATTCTTAGAGAATTAAACCTTGAGATTCACTGTACCTAAGTGCTATTCAGAAGGCAGAATGCATAATAAATCTTAAATATTTTAGAAAATAAAACAGTATCGCAATTTAATACAGATTTATCCATTCTGAAAATTTGTGTACATTTTCTTGGTGTGCTCTGTGTTTTTTGCTTGTTAATTTTGATTAAATGTTACAGATGAGCAGTTCTTAGAGAAAGTTTCCCTGATATATTTGAAGGAAATATAAAATCACATTCCTTGATATTTAAACCAATTTACATTTTTAAAAGAATATTTTCATTGAATCCCGTAGTACTTTCTCTACTACGACATAATGCTGTACTCTGCAAGAAAGTATCCGATTAATCTGATACTTTTAATCACCAAGCATTAAAATGAGGCACACAGAAAAACGTGAATTTGGGGCCCTATATATACAAACCAAAATAACATAGAGATTTACAAAACCGTAAGTACTTTGGATCTACATTAGTGTAAAAATCTAGATAATTGAAAATTCTGGAAATTTAATTATGATCATAGCAATAGCAATGTTCAATTCCTGTAGGATAAACTGCTCAATGGCTGTTACACAATACTAAAAACATCTAAAAGTTTCTAAAGTAAAGAAAGTGTTAAAATATTATTTAGTTGTGCTATAACCGAGCTGCAACAGGAGTCAATGACCATAATAATAAAAGACTATCTCTTAGCCAACCCCCTCAGGTCCCCTTCCAGTTTGTGTGTATCTTGGTTCTCTCAATAAGATAATTGAAAATTCTGGAAATTTAATTATGATCATAGCAATAGCAATGTTCAAGTCCTGTAGGATAAACTGCTCAATGGCTGTTACACAATACTAAAAACATCTAAAAGTTTCTAAAGTAAAGAAAGTGTTAAAATATTATTTAGTTGTGCTATAACTGAGCTGCAACAGGAGTCAATGACCATAATAATAAAAGACTACCTCTTAGCCAACCCCCTCAGGTCCCCTTCCAGTTTGTGTGTATCTTGGTTCTCTCAATAAAAACTGTTGTAAAAAAAAAAAGACGGCCAGGCTCAGTGACTCTGCCTGAAATCCCACGCCTTTAGAGGCTGAGGTGTGTGGATTGCCTGCGCCCA
>NW_006947522.1:0-658 GCF_000164805.1 Carlito syrichta | reverse complement strand
AGACGTTCCAGAGGCCGCAGCTAGGGAGAAGAAGTGTCCTTTGGTCAGGAACCTCACTGAGGTGAAGGAGCAAGCCAGATGGGTATTTGAGGGGACTTGCTCAGGCAAAGGTAATAACAGTTGCAAAGGCCCTGGGGTAGAACAGCAGGAAGCCCAGCATGGTCCTAGTGAAGAAAGAAGAAAGGAAATATGCCCAAAGGGGTGGAACACATAGGCTCTTCATAGTTCTGTGCAGGCCATCAGGAGGTCTTTGGTGCTTTACTTTGAACAAAATGAAGTGACTGGGCATGGTGGCTCAAGTCTGTAATCTCAGCACTTTGGGAGGCAAAGGAGAGAAGATCACTTGAGGCCAGGAGTTTGAGACCAGCCTGGGCAAAATAGCAAGAACTCATTTCTACAAAAAAAAAAAAATTCTGGTGTGGTGACATGTGCCCTTAATCCCAGTTACTCAGAAGGGTGAACCCAGGAGTTCAAGGTTGTGGTGAGCTATGATCGTGCCACTGTACTCCAGCCTAGGTGACAGAGTGAGACCGTTATAAGGAAAGAAAGAAAGAAAGAAAGAAAGAAAGAAAGAAAGAAAGAAAGAAAGAAAGAAAGAAAGAAATGGAGGAAGGGAGGAAGGGAGGAAGGAAGAGGGAGGGAAAGAGAAAGAAAGGGG
>NW_006947521.1:0-717 GCF_000164805.1 Carlito syrichta | reverse complement strand
TTTTCACTAGGTATAAAGAGTCCACTTTTGATCCATAAATGCACTCTCTCAATCTGGATACCCAGTGTCTCGTGGGATGAGTAACCAGTCCTTCTCGGTATTGTTAAGTGAGCAAATGAGTATGTTTGATGGGGGCGAAATTCTTGTGACACGACGGGGGAGGTTACCATTTCTCCTGTTTCTTCAACCAAAGATTTTATTTGTTTCCACGCTGGTAGCCGTGAATGACGAGCACTGAAGACATTACGTCTGGTAGCTTGTGGTCTTGTACAGGACAGCCGAGTATGCAGAATATTCTCATCCTGTAGTGAAAGATTTTTCATCTGGTGGCTCAAAGTTGTTCTCTCCTTGGGTGAATCACAGTGAAGTTGTGACTCAGCAAGCAGTGGGCGTTTCTGAAGCAATGAGGAAGGTTCTTCCTCCCGGTGACTAGCAGGCATGTTGTCACGTCTAGTGTTTCTCTGAATCGGTAGTATTCTCACCACTTGTTTTGTTTGCTGGGTCAATGTAGTCATGTCGGATAAATCGATCAGGAAGCCAAATAGGAGTAGATTCTTTTTGTGGATATAAGCAAGCAAATCCCCTCTCACTAGTTAGCAATATGTCAGGCCCTCTCCATTGGCCTGTAAGGAGATCCTTCCATCTTGTCATAGGTTTAACATTGTCATAGCTGAGTTGCCCAAAGAATTTAAATTTAAATAATTTTTAACAAAAAAG
>NW_006947520.1:6793-14108 GCF_000164805.1 Carlito syrichta | reverse complement strand
ATATTTTATAGACTGCAAGTAGTACTGTATTGGTACAAAAATACAGTAATACAAATATGTCATGCATTTACAATGTGCCTCTTCTTGTTACCCACAATTTATCTACTGGCAGTGCTTAGATGCAAACCCCACACACCCATGTATACACACTCACATACTAATATTAAATAGTCCAGCATGATGGTAGCCAAAATTAAGAACTGGGAAATGTGTATCAGAGGAAAAGTGGAAATAAATAATTTTATATTTTGTTTGGGAGATTTGCCTTGTTAAATGAAATAAAGAAATGTCATGATGTCGCTTGAAGATGTGGAGTGAAAAAAGCTTGGCAGGTAATTGTATGTCTATTAAGATTGAATATCAGTGTTTCATATTTTCTGTATATGAGGAAATTTCTGTATCGACACCTGTACTATTGGCCACAGCTGGCTCTTGGCTAAAGCAACTCAGAGGGACTCTGGGGCCTGACGTGTCTTGGAATTCAGAAATCACAGAATGAGAGAGTGTTTCTAGATGCTTCTCCCTTGAAGTGCTGAACATCTTGCTTGACTTCTTTCTGAAGTCAGTTCTTCCTTTTAGCAACTTGATGAGGTGGTAGTCCCATTCATATTTGGGGAAATGTGGAACAAAAAGAAAGGAACCTGATTATCTCCCCCAGGCAGGAGTAAGGATCAGAAGGAGGCAGAGCCCCCTATACAGCTGGATAGGTGTGTGACCATTTTCCCACAACCTATCTCTAATGCCTTCAACCTCCACCCTGCACTCTTGGAACAGGTAACCAGGGTTATGGGTGTTGGGCAGCGGGGCTGATGTTAATTAGAGGAAGCAGAAGGATACTTGCTGAGATTTGCTCAGGGCTCCTGCGAAAGGTAAATCTGGGTAGATAGGTATGTTTGGAACAGGATAGGTGAGGCTGTTGAATGAAGGAAAAGTCAAGGAGGCAGGGGCAGAGGAAAGTGGAAAGTGCAAATGTCACAAGGTCCCTGCCATGGATTCCCATATAATAGAAGTCCGGGCAATGGAGCACAAGAATTTCCTAGGCTAAGTGGAGTTCTTGGTGCATCCCTGATGATGCTGCCTTGGCTGGGTCTCTTTCTTGTGGCTGAGAACAGGTGGGCAAGTTTAAAGATGGGCCAGGCTTCTCCTGGGCAGCCCCTTTGCACATCACCTGCCCCCCGCTTAGCCCAGGGAAGACACCAAATGTTCCACACCATTTCCGGACTCCAGACCTGTCAATTTCTTGGATCCCACCTCCTTGCCTCACCACCTGCATGCAAACATATAAACTCTCATGTTCCTGTCTTTTCCCAAAAGCAAATAAGAAATATGTGAGAAAAAGTAATTTTTAACTGGAGGACCATTATCCCAAAAGGGGAAAGCCAAGAAAAAAATGACTATAGCATGCTCTGAAGGCACAACTTCTCTTATCTCATAATTTGAGAGAAAGCAGAGGTTTTTTTTGGTAATAGCGACAATTCACAAAGTATCATCCAAAGAAGCAGAAGAAACCTCAGGGAGCCAGGACATCAAAAACTGACAGCTGAGGCTGAAGGGTGAACCTGCCCACTGGGTCTAGGATCTGCTGACAGAAAGCTTAGGACTTCAGAGGTGGATGCTGGTAGTAGGAGAAAGGTCACTCTAGGGAGGTTCTACCCCTTCTGTGGTATCAGGATCCAATCATCTGTTTCAGAGCAACAATGGACGAGGAAGGGAGACTGTAGAGGCAGCACCAGGATCTGAGGTAGGGGGCAGTAACCAAATCTACTTTTTCTGGTTCTTCCTGTGCTTTGTGTCCAGGATTAACTCCTCCTCCCCCTGCCTGCCCCCCTTAAGGGCACACTCTTCCCAGGACAAGCCAGCTGTTTTTGGTATGAGCAGACTTGAAATGCGTATGATGGGTTTGCCTGAAGGGTCAGGGCCCCAGGGAGACAGAAAGCATAGGCTGGTAGATGTGTCTGGAAGAAGGTAAGGAGGAAGAGTGTCTGATTTCTGGAGAAAATGAGGGAGAGGAAGTGAAGATGCCCCAGGATCCAGAGCTGGGCTCGGAGATGAAGGTTCAGGAGGTACCAGCAGGTGCGTTTTCAGGGACCAGTGGTAAACTCAGGATTGTTGTCTCCAGGATGTCATGGCAGCTCGGTGTGGATAGTTGAGTGTGACCACTGTCCACGCAGGTCACAGGGTACCCTCCTCCACCCCCCAGTACACTGGAGATGCCAACTACCTCCACACTCCCAGGCCAGGAAGCCTCCAAGTGGCCTATCTTAGTCTGGGTCCTGGCACTGCACAGGCTTCCCACTTACCTCCACAGCTCCGCCCCACCAATCCTGTGTGTTAAACAGCAAGACGAGCAACATGTGAGAAAGAATTTTGCCTTGGTGAACAATTGTATTATTTAGGGTGGTTCAAGGCACAATTTACTGAGAACACACTGTGGCTACAACCTCTGGGGTCAAACTTGGCCAAAGAAGGAGGCCTCAAAGAAGCGACTACCCTGGGCAGAGGATCTCAAAATGGAGGGTCAAGTCCAGATTTCAGTGTTCATGGGTCCACGGGCAAAAAAGGCAGCAGGATCATGGGGTTCTTGGCTGCCACCGGTCAACTCTGCCACCAGGAAGCTTGAGGATGAACGCTGGTGAGTGTCAAGACAGGACTCATCAGCAGGGGGACTCTGGAGAGAGTCTCTGACATCAGACCTGTGAGGCTCCAGTCTTCTGCCTGGGAAAGAAAGTCAGGGATGCAGAGGGGCAGCACATCAGCTGGACTCCTTGGAAGTGATAGCGTCTATCTCTCCTGCAGGTATCTGTTGCTCCTCCTGGTTCTTGGGTATCAGGTCTTTCTCTAAAAGTTCAGTAGCCAGGGTCACAGTGACATACAAGGTGCTGCTACTCTGGCAGGGTCAGGAACATTGCTCTCAGGTATTGGGGTTCAGAGAGAGAAGGCTCTGTGCTGAAATGGAACGGTACCGCTAGGTACTGAAATCCCCTGGTCTCCAGGCTGGTGGTCTCGGGCACCCTGGCACTACTGTGAGTGGGCTTGAAAGTACATCAAGAGTTTCACCTCCAGCTTCAAATGGTGAAGAGAATGGGATCCACAAGCTCACAGCCACTGGTTTCTATATTCATCTGCTTGAGTAGGTGGTCCTATGCTGAGGGAGATCTGGGTAGTGACCTGAAGACTGGAAGATAATTGCATCATAGGAGGACTCCATTTGTCAATATCCACCTTGGCCCATCCTGAAGAGTTGACCAAAGGCACACCCCAGTGAAGAGATTGGATTAGGGATCGAAGATCCCAAAGACTTCCTGACGTGAAAGTCAGAAGCTCTTGTGCAAGACAGCCAACTCTAAATACTTGATTTTACAGTCCCAAATGCCCCAAATGATAGCGCTCCAGCAGTGAACGAAACCCAGGTTTGAAGAAAGGGGCATGTGTGTATGTAAGAGGACTTGTGTGTATGGCAGTTATGAGGTGATGTGTGGGATGAAGAATGGGAGGAAAGCTGAAAGGAGATTTGGGAGAAGGCTTGAGGCTGGCAAGGAAAATGGCTCAATCCTCCACAAGATAAAGTTAACTTCACATTCTTGGTATGGATCAAAACAGCAATCAATATACTATTTCCTTCTACTGGGGAAATTTGAGCTCAAGTAATTACCTACATTCAAACTATTCTCAAACTCCTGGGTTCAGGTAATTTGCTTCCTGCCTTGACCTTCCAAAGAACTGGAATTATAAGCATGAGCCAATATACCTTGCCTGATTTTTTTATTTATAAAAACTGTGTCTTGCTATGTTGCCCAGGCTAGTGTAGAACTACAATTAACAAACGTTCCTCATCTCAGCCTTCCCAAGTGCTGAGAGTACAAGTGTGTGCCATGGTGCCCAGCCAGAGGTAGCTGTTAATAAGAGCTTGAGATTAGGCATGGTGACTTATCAGCATTTTGGAAGGCAGAAGTAGAAGGATCACTTGTGCCCAGGAATTGAAGCAGTAGTGAACTATTATCATGCCACTGCACCCAGCCTGGACTGGACATCAGAGTCAAAACCAAAACCACCAACAACAAAAAACTTCTGAGCTGATTCCCAGCCCCCTTTCTGCTTCAGGCTGAACCACACAACTTCTAATCTTGATTTACCCAACAACAATTAATCATTTCCACAAAGTGTAGAATAAGGAAAAAAATTTTAATGCTTGTGTATAATATCAGCAGAAGAACCATAATACTTTTGAGTTATCTCAAAGAAGAGTTCCTTAGCATATTATTCAGTACATGGAGTCTTTCTAATTGAAAAACACTTCTGGTAACTCAATAAAATAAAAATGACAAATGATCCTCACAGCAGGGAGGGTCTAATCTGTGCAGATCACAGTTCCAGTACAAAAGACCATAGGGACAATTCGAAGGACCCCAATAGGCTGTCTCAGGCTCCATCCAAAACACTGGCTGAAGATGGTGGTGCTGTGGGCCATGAGCAAGGCTGGGATTCTATTCCCTTGTGGGTTTCTTCACATTGAAAACTTTGGCTTTTAGCCATTTCTGGGGGCAGCCTGGGCTCAGGGAGGAGCTCTGGGCATCTGACTGTCCACCTGCCCAAGTGGTGGCATCTCCTGGCTGGTTCCAAACCTATACAACCTCTCCTGTAGTACCATCTGCCTCATGCTGAGGTGACTGGAGCTCCTTTGTGGTTTCAACCATTGTCTCCTGGACATGTGACTCTCGACAGTGTTTTTGGCCCCTCTCAACTCTGGGAACATCTCCAAGACTGATGAACTCCAGCTCAGCATCCTGAAAGCACCAGTCAACATTCCTGCAGAACTGAGGGCGTTGGTCAGTTTGGTGGCTCAGCCTAGCAAAGTTATGGAGTGCCCAGGCCCAGACCTGCTCTTGGTTCAGGCATGGTGGCATGTGTGCCTCTGGACATGGTTGCCTCCAAGACCACTCTTCCAACGTTCACAGACAGAATTCCATAGCTTCAGCTTCTGGGGCTTGACCAGGACAAGCCAAGAGGTTTTCTAGGAAAAGGACAGATTACTCAGTCCATTGCTGAATGCGGTTTTTATGCCATCTGTCTTGTATAGGAAGTGAGATATAAAACCTATTTAAGTAGGGATTAGCATTCCTGTTCCTTGCAAATTGCTTCAGACTATGATAGGATTATGGTAGAGATGGTATCATTTCAGAAGGTATCCTTGGATTTTGGTTGACTCAGGCATTAGAAGGGTGGAGTGAGAGGAAAGACCCAATTATTGACAGTATCCATTCACAATATAAAGTCCCTCTATTTCAGAAAAACCTAAACACATTATATTAATATATCTAATTATCTTTCTATATCTGGGAGACATTGTCTTGCTTTAGAGTTGGGATGTTTGGAATTCTCTGCTTAATCCTGACTTGGACACGGGGGTGGGGAATGTGGGGCAGAATCAGGGAAACCGGCATTGATGGCAAATCCTGACCTTCTGGGCTTATTGACACCGAGGTTGTGGTCTGATCTGAGCTGCTTCTGTGGGCCATTACCTATTTAGCTCTTCAGTCTTTCTTCCCATGGAAGTTGCATCAATTCATACATCTCATGTGCTGCTCGGCTCCAACACAGCAGATAATTGTAGTCGTCTTTGAACTTGACTCATCTGATCAGAGCAACATTGTATTGCATTATGGCTTTCATTTGCACTTTGGAAACACTGAGTATCTTTTCATTTCCTTGAGTCATTTGTGTTTACTTTCCCATGAACCATCTTTTCCTATACTGTACCCATTTTTGATTGTTTTTAAAATTTTATTTATTAATTATCATTATTTTTTTTAATAGAGATGAGGTCTCATTATGCTGTCAGGCTGATCTCGAACTCCTGGACTCAAGAGATCCTCTTGCCTCAATCTCCCAAAGTATGTCTCTTACTCTATGTGGTCTGATTGATCAGTCGTAATGAATGACTTCTGAGTTTGTGCCCAAGGAGTCCTCCTTGACTCCAAATAGAAAAATAATTCCATCACTCATATTTGATTTGACCTCTTTACTAATCAATACAACTGCAATCTAGGAATCTGACTTATGAAGTCAACTAGGTCATATTTACACAAGGCTGCATGAACAACAAAAGTGTCATTGATGTTCAAGTCCTCAGTGACACTACTGAGACCCCATCTCTTCTGAATTCTCAAGTGTTCTCCAGGCAGCGTGGCCCTGGGTACAGGGCAGAGACACAGGGCAAGCTCCAGAGTTCTCCAAAGCCACTGATTTTGGCTGGCTCCTTGGAAGTCTCAGTTCCCGCCAGCACCGACCGACCGTCTTCCTCTCACCCCATTCTCCAGCTCCAAGTCCAGTCCCCAGCTTATCGTCCTGACCATCTGTTCTTGAAGTCTTGGAGTGTCTTGGCCATCAGGGGGGTCATTTTCTTCGCTGCAGCAGGTTTGGCAGGTTTGGCAACTGGGACCAAGTGAGCCTTGATGGTGTCTGGACCCGCAGGAACCTGCCTGTCAGTCGCGGCCTTGAGACCGCCTCAGCTGCTGAAGGCTGCGTGACTGCCCCGCATGTAGCCCGGGCCTGGCCTGGCCTCAGAGCCCAGGCAGAGCATCTGAGCCTGCCGGCCTCTGGACTGAGCCTCCCAGACAGAGCAGATGTTGGCAGTCACCGCCTGCAGCCGCTGCTCCCGCGAGTCCCGAAGGCGCAGGCACATGGTCTACGATGAGTGTTCCCTAAAGTTTAGGTTAGAGCATTTGTCCCACAAGCTGCGGGTGTCCCCAGCCAGAGCAGGGCGGTGCTGCTCCAGACGCAGGAGATGATCAGGCATGCAGGCACCCAGAGTCCACTCCCAAACTGGGTAGGGGCAGGCGTGCAGGCTGTACCCGGCCTTAGGGAGGCAAGACTGGTGCAAGGGCAGCTCCTGGGGCGAGAGGGTATGCCTAAGGTCTGCGTAGACCTGTATCTTGGAGTTCACTCTGTATCCAGTAATGCCCGGGTCCTCCTCTTCCTTGTCTTCCTCCCCTTCCTCCTCTTCCGCGGGTGTCGACGGGTCCGTGGGATGTGTTTGCAGGGAGGTCACTGCCTCAAAGGCCGACGGCAAGCTCTCGTATTTCCGCATCTAGGCTGGGGTAGGGCTTGGCGGACAGCGTGAACATAGCCTCTGGGTGCTCCTCTGGATTGTGTCCCTTGAGCTAGGGCAGTTTCTGAAAGGAGTCCCAGTCCTGCCTGGTACTTGTGGAGTCCCTGGCCTCAAGTCCTGCGTCTTCCAGGACAAGGATGGGAGGTGTCCGCGTCTTCTTCTTCCTGGGCAGCTGGTCACAGCAGAGGGCTTACTCGCAGCTCAGGG
>NW_006947520.1:0-5919 GCF_000164805.1 Carlito syrichta | reverse complement strand
TCCTGGGGTCGGTCTTGGTGGCCAGACGCTCCTGCAGCTTCTCCACCACCCGCAGCGTCCCGGGTGCCACCATGGTCCCTCCAGCCACATGGGCGAGCGTCGCTCCTGGGCGGCAATCGAGCCTCGGGTTTCGGGACTTGCGAGCTGGACGCACCGGTTCTCGCTATCAAGGCTGGGCTGGCCGTGAGGTTGAACCACCTGGCCGGAGAGAGCTCCGCGGAGGGCTGTCCAACACGAATGACTCCCCAGGGCGGGGTTCTGGCCTTATAGACCCACCCAGCGCTGGGGCCGCAGACTCTCCCTGACACCTCTCAGAGTCTCTGGGCGGCCTCACCCTGCCACTGACTGAGTTAGCAAGACACAATCAGCAGGGCCCAGCTCGGGTTGAGCTCTGGGCACCAGGGTGGCCTGACTCTTTTATTTCAGCTTCAACACCACCTAACCCAACGAGTCGTGCTGTGGCCTCCGGATCCATGGTTCAGCACTTCCGGAGCAACCAATCATGGAGTGAAAATAGTTGAGAAAATTAACAATATGACAATAAAAATAATATCATTTAAAAAATACTTGACCATAACATTTTACATAGCATTTCCATTATGTGAGGAGACCTCACAAGGTTCGTGGTTTTTCTTGAATTACTATATTGGGGGAGGGGGGAGAAAAGAAAAGACAATGGGTTTGAAAAGAAACTATAAAACGTGTTGAAAATTGAGCCACGTTAGATGCATTTGGGCGAATTGATTCATGAGATGAAAGAAAAGGCTGGTGAATGTTTTACTGCAAAATGTTTCTGTGAAAGTGGAATTATAGTCCATGACAGGGTGGTTGGGAGGAGGAAAGCCCTATGTCACGGCAGGTGCATGAAGGTGAGCAAGTCAAGTCAAGGTCGACTGTGATGAGAGATCCATTTGGTCCATGGAAATGAACATCAGAAAAGACTGTAAATGGATTAATCCAAAGGATGAGGCTACATATATGAATGATTCAAGTTTTGAAATGTGCATGCATAACAAAGACGCAAGGTGAAACATAAACTGTATTTTTCAACATGAGCTTCGTCAAGTTCAAGATACTTTTGGAAATGATACCAGCCATTCAGTCCATTCCTAGAGATTGGTGGGCCTTAGGATATTAACTGTGTCAATGCCATCTTTTTCTACATCATTTACTGAAGAAAAATGGGCACCCTTTCCAGATTTAAGATTAGGAAACAAAAATAAGTCGAAACCTGCCAAATCAGAAATGTCAGGAGGATGCCTTGGAATTTGTCATTGAACTCTTGCAAAACTGACCTTTCCTGAAAAGAGAATGAGCCAGGGGCATGTGGTGGTGGTGAACGATTCCCTGCTCTGCCAGGCAGTTTTCTGCTCAAGCTTCGGCTAATGTTCTCAGAATACTCTCATAGTAAGCAGATGGCATCATTCTTTGGCCGTCTGGAAAGGAAATCCCTCTAGAAAGTCAATCCCTCTAGAAAAAAAAAATTCCTCTAGAAAAAAAAATCCCAGTAGAAAATCAATCCCTCTAGAAAGGAAATCTCTCTAGAAGGGAAATCCACTGAACATTTCTAAAGCTACTACCTGACCTCTGTCCTTGACTGGTCCCCTTTTGCTTGACTGGATGTAGTCCCCTCTGGGAGGCCCCCCTCTGACCATGCTCTGCCTTTAGTATCCTGCTGGGAAAGCCACGTTTCCTCCCTGTCACAGATCTGGAAGAAACGCTTCAGCCTCCTGCTCCCACCTGTTTAAAATTCTCACGGGAAACTCTACTCTTCTCTGAGGCTATGATTTTGTGTACTCATCACGTGGGAAGTTTTCTAAGCTCAGTGTTTCAGTGAGTGTTACGTGAGCTGGAGTGGTTGAGATGACTGTGATGTTGGCTATTGTTCCTGCTGTTAATTGCCCATCCCTTTCAATGAGTTCTCAAACAAGTAAATTTTTTCCTGAGAATAGATGTTACTCACCTGCTGCTGTAGGCTTCATCTTCAACAATGTCTCTTTCTTCTTAAATTGGGTCATCCATCTGTAAACTGATGATTGCTTTGGGGCATTGTCCCCATAAACTTTTTTTGCGACATCAATGATTGTATAATGTTCCCACCAAGTCTCACCATAAGTTTGATGTTCGTTCTTGCTTCAGTTGTAGTGAAACTCATGTTGCTCTGATAGGGGTTTTTTCAAAGGGTTGTCTTGTGTTTTTTTGTTTTTTGGGGGTTTTTTTTGAGTTGGAGTCTCACTCTGTCACCCAGACTGGAGTGCAGTGGCCGCTCCCGGCCACCGCAGCCTCACCTGCTGGGCTCCGGTGATCCTTCCACCTCAACCTTCCAAGTAGCCAGAATTACAGGCATGCGCTACCATGCCTGGCTGATTTTTTGACTTATTGTAGAGATGAGGTCTCACTGCCTAGGCAGGTCTTGAACCTGCGGGCTCAGGCAATCCACTCATCTCAGCCTGCCAAACGTGCAGGATTACAGGCTGAGCCACCGAGCCTGGCTTGTCTTGTGGTTTTTAAGTGTCTCAAAGTAGATCATGTTAAAGCATGTTATAATAGATCAGCACAAGTTTATTTTGGTGCTAAAAACAACTGCATGAATAGTTTTTTTCATAATACACACTATCCATGAACTTTGTGAAGATACCTCGTATGAGGTTGTAAATAACCTAGAGATTTAAAGTTCATGAGAGGATTGGTCATGAGCCAATTCCACACTGTTTTCTACCAGGAACTTGAGCACCCTTGGACTTTCCAATGGGGGACCTGGAACCAAATCCCAGGGGACATCGAGGGCTGACTGTATTATCCTAATTTATGGGTGAGAAAACTGAGGCTCAGGGAGATCAAATAGACTCATTTGCCTACAGGCCCATAACAGAAAGAGGTGAAGCTGGAGGTGTATCTGAGTAGTCCAGGTCCAGTGTTTTCACACACCTCTGAACAGGTGGAGTTGAGGCCTAGAGAGAGGACACGTGTAAAGTCAAGCAGCTTAACTATGAAGACAGCAGTTCTCCCTGTGTCTGCTTTGTCTCCTAGGCACATCTGCCAAGAATTCTGAAAGAATGAAGAGATGAATGGTCATTTTCTATGATGGTTATTTTTCTATTGAGTTTATTTCTCTTTTTTTCATAGATTCCTCCGAGTTCACTATACATTTGTGTATTTGCTCTTTGGTCATATATGTTGATATTTGCCACATGCCAATATACTCTCCCAGTCTGTGAGGGATTGCTTCCATCTCTTTAAGGAATTTTGTATGAATGTAAATTCATAATTTTAATAAAGGTCACTCTAGTAATCTTTTTTTTCCTCATTAGTATTTCTCATACCTTTAAAAACCTTTCTCTATTTTAAACTCATGAAGATATTCTCTTTATTATCTTGTATAATTAATATATTTTTTCACATTTAGATTTAAAATCCACATGAAACTGATATGTGTGTGTTTGTATGTAAAGGATGAGGTGGCATTTTGGGATGCCTTGTTTTTCTGAAAACACTTCCTGGAAAGATATCCACACTTTTATTTCTCCACGTGTCTGTGGGACTGTCGCTGGCCCTCATATCTGTTCCACTGCTGTATCCATCTGTTCCTTACGTCAATACCTTATATCTATCTATCTATCTATCTATCTATCTATCTATCTATCTATAATTAACCATCTATCTATCTATCCTAGGGTCCTTTAGATCAAAGCTTGTGTCTTGTCATTTTTAATTTTTTTCAAATGGTCCTTGTTCTTGACAACATGAGTTACATAATTTAGAAGCTACTAGTCAAATTTCACAAAGATTTTCGAATAGTATGGCATGGAATCTACAGATTAGTTTGAAGAGAAATGACAATTTAAAAATAATGGGTCTTTCAGTGTACAAATTTATGTGTTTGTTTATTTATTTGAGTTGGGGGTCCCATTCTGTTGTACAGACTGGAATGCAGTGGCATCATCACGGCTCAGTGAAGTCACAAACATCTAAGCTCAAGCAATCCCCCTGTCTCAGCTTCCCCAGGTGCTGAAACCACAGGCTCACATGATCACGTCTGGCTAATTTTCTATTTTGTGTAGAGATGGGGTGCCTCTTTGTTCCTCAGGTTGTTCTTGAACCCTGACCTCAAGTAACCCTCTTGTCTCGGCCTCCACAAGTGCTGTGATTACAGATGTGAGCCACTGTGCCCAGCCCAATTCATGCACTTAGTATCTTCAGACTGTCTTCATCGTTTTCAGTGAATATTTAGACTTCGTCCATTTTTTGTTATATATAGTCAGATTTTGTTGGGACTTCTAGTTTTCATGCCATTGTGGGTGGTTTCTCTTTTTAAGCTTCATTTTATGCTAATTGCTGATTTGTAAAAACATAGATGATTTTTGTAATTGATTCTCTTTGAGCAACGTTGTCAAATTCAATGTTCAATTCGAAGAATTTATTTGTGGGTTATTTTGGTTTTTCTATAGAAACAAATACATTATCAATGAAACATCCAGAGTTCATTCTTTTTCAATTCTTATGCCTTATCTTAGTGACTTTCTGCTGCTATAATAAAATACCACAGATGGGTTGATTTAAGGACAGCAGACATTGTTTCAAGGTCAAGGTGCTGGCAGGTTCTGAATCTGATGAGTGCCTAGTCTCTGCTTCCAGGATGGTGCCTTGAAAGCTTTGTCCTCACATAGAGAAGAGGGAGAAGGGAGCCTGGCTAGTTCTCCATCTTCTTTATAAGGTCGCTAATCCCATTCATGAGGACTCTGCCATTCAGGATAGCCACCTTGTAACAGTCCCACCTCTCAGTGCTGCTGCATTTGGGATTAAGTTTCCATGTAAATTTGGAGATGACACATACATTTAAACAATACATACCATTCATTTATTGCTCTTGTCTAATCCTACTGGTTAGGACTCCAACCTGGTGTGGAATAAGTGGGGATAAGAGTCATTATTGCCCTATCCCCAGTCTCCAAGGGAGAGTTTGCCATTTCCCCGTTCAACATGATGTTTGCTGAGGGTTTTTGTAGACATCTTTTTGTCCAGGAAAGCAATTCTTTTCAATTCCTGGTTTGCACAGAGTTTTTGTTTGTTCACTTGTTTTTGCTTTTTCATTCAAGAAAGTATGTTGAATGTTTGTGTCTGTTTGATGATTTAGAGAGGTAGAGGTCTCACTACGTTGCCCAGACTGGAGTTCTATAGCTATTCCCAGGTATGATCATTGCCCACTGCAGCGTCCAAGTCCTGGCTTCAAGGGAAACTCCAGCCTCAGCCTCCCTAGTAGCTGGAACTACAGGTGCTCCAAAGTGCCCACCTTGGATATTGAATGTTTTGTGCACATGCTGGAGTGGTCACATAATTTTTTATGTAGCACACTGACTATAGTCATGTACTGCATAAAAATATTTTGGTCAATGATGTATCAGATGTTTGATGGTGGTCTTATAAGATTAAAATGCTATATTTTTACTGTAGCTTTCCTATGTTTAGATTCAAAAATACTTTTTGCTTATATGTTCTAATTGCCTATATGCCTCATATGGAAAACAGGGGGTAGTTTTGGGTACTTTCTGATTGGAGGCTGCTGATATGGGGAAACTTGCTGAGGCCAGGCAGAAGCAAGACCTGGAGGGTGACTGATTTTGAGAACACATCTGGTCTTCTGTACTTAGTCCTGACTTGGACACTGGGGGCAGAATCAGGGAAGCTGGTGCTGCTGACAAATCCTGACCTTCTGAGTTCATTGCCACCAAGACTGTGGTCTGGTCTCCTGAGCTGCTTCTGTGGGCCATTATCCATTTAGCTCTTCAGTCTCTCCCCCCAGGAGTGATCTTTTCTTCCCAAAAATATACACTTATTACTTTCCCTATTAACTTCATCAACGTTGCATCAATTCACACATCTCCTAGCATCATGTGTTGGTCAGCTCCAACACATCATGTG
>NW_006947519.1:0-3515 GCF_000164805.1 Carlito syrichta | reverse complement strand
CAGTGGCACAATCATGGCTCACCCCAGCCTCAACACCTTGGCCCAGATGATCCTCCTACCTCAGCCTCCTGAGTAGTTGGAACTGCAGGTGTGTGTCACTACACTCAGCTAATTTTTTTTATTTTTGTGGAGATGAGGCCTCACTCTGTTGCCCATGCTGGTCTTCAAGTCCTGGGTTCAAGTGCTCCTCCCACCTCATCCTGGGTTCATACTTGGCCTTTGCATAAATGGATAATGACATGCGTCTGCCCCACAGTATGATATAGAACAGCATTCTCCAACATTTTTCACATCAGGGACTGGTTTTTTTCTTTTTCTTTTTTATTTTTCTCTTAAGACAATTTTTTCATGGACCAGGGGGTGATGGTTTCAGGATGATTCAGGTGCATGGCATTTATTGTCACTTTATTTCTGTTATTAACTAGTAATATATAATGAATTAACCAAACAATTCACTATTAAATAAGGGAGGTGAGGACTGAAGTGGTAAATAAAATAACACTAAAATAAGTGTTGGATTCTGACTTAAAGCCTGCCACCAGATGCAGCTGTACAATTGAAGTACATTAATTCACTTGCCACTCAGTGATAAGGTTTTGATATGAGTCTGCAAGCAACTGACTTATTGTGGCTTCTGTGAAGTCAAACCTCACCATTCATGTTAATCTGTATTTTCAGCCACTCCCCAGACCTACCATCACTGCCTCGGGTCCACCTCAGATCATCAGGCATGAGATTCTCATAAGTAGCAGGCAACCTAGATCTCTCACATGCAGAGTTCACAATAGGCTTTGTGCTCCTAAGAGAATCTAATGCCATCCTGATCTGACAGGAGATGGAGCTCAGGCGGTAATATGGGTGATGAAGAGCAGCTGTAAATACAGGTAAAGCTTTGCTCGCTGGCCCGCCTGTCACCTCCTGCTGTGTGACCTTCTTCCTGACAGGTCATCCATGGCCTGGGGCTTGAGGACCCCGATATATAAAATATAAAATTCCTGGCTCCACTTGCTCATCTCTCCCCTACCTCCTGGTCTCTGCTGATCCTTGTCCTGTCTCCACAGTTTTGCCTTTGCCAGAATGTTGTCTGGTTGGAATCACACAGGTGCAGCCTTTTTAGACTGGCTTCTTCCACTTAGTAACATGTATCAACACCTCCTTCATGCATTTTCGTGTCCTGACAACTCATTTCTTTAGTGCTGAATGACAGCCCATTATCTGATGGCCACCACTGATTCTTCCATTCCCCACTGAAGGACATCTGGGTGTTGTCCAAGTTTTGGCAACTATGAGTAAGGTTGCTATAAACATCCATGTGCCAGTTTTTGAAGGGTCATACGTTTTCACCTTATTTGGGTAAATACCAGGGAATGTGATCTCTGGGTTATATGGTAAAAGGATGGTTAGTCTTCTAAGAAACTGCCAAACTGTCTTCCAAAGTTTTTCCCGTGTTGGGCACTTGGGAGGCCAAGGCAGGAAGATTGCTTGAGTCCAGGAGTTCGAGAGCAGTGAATGCATTTCTACTGTTCCACCTCCTCACTGGCATGTATGTGTTTGGTTTTCCCCACCCCAACAGATGTGTGGTGGCATTCCACTGTCGTCTGAACTAGCTGTTTCTAGAAGACACGAAATTTCATCTTTTCACATGCCTGTTTGCCATCTGCATGTCTGCTTTTGTGAGGTGTCGGTCATGTGTTTTGCCCATTTTTTAGTCAGGTTGTTTGTTTTTTTACTGTTGAGTTGCATAAGTTTTTGTCTGTTTTGCAAACTAGTCTTTTATCAGTTGTGTCTGTACAAATATTCCTTCCCACTAATTTTATGTCATCTGTCATAAATTCAAGGATTGTGATGTTTCTTCAGTCTTTCTTCCTTTTAGATTTCTGAGAATCCTGACTTTTATTTATTTTTTACTTTAGGGGACTAAATTCAAAGCAACCACTAGCTTTTGAATGACAAAGAACAAAACAAATTTTGCTCAAAAAATTGGTACTGACTGTGCTCCTTTCACTGGCACTTTGAAACACAGATTGTTGTATTTGTTTTCTAGCAAGTTGAAGAAAATCCTATCACCTTAATCAAGAACACTTTCTATCTGAATAATTTTAGATGGCTAGCTTTATAAAGTGGTTTACTGTTTTACCTATCTGCTTAAATAGCAAATATTGAACGTAATTGAACCTCTTTATTATGATTTTTAAATCATAAGACAATAGTGCATTCAAAAAACAAGAACAGAGTGCTGTGAAAAAGGGAAAATCGGAGAATAAGGACACGCTCTGTAAAATTAAAAATATTATTGTCTACATAAAGTCTGCAGAGTGGCTCAAAAACAGGATCAAGGGAATCACCCAGAAAATAGGAAGAAAAAAAAAGAGAGAAAGACAAAGAATGGAACACCGTAGGGAAAAACCCCTTACATATCAACTCAGGAAATCCTCTATCCAGTCAATAGGCATCTTGAAATAAACTCAAGAAAACATAGGGGAGTCGTTTGTCAAAGTAATAAAAGAAATTGTCCAAAAATGGAGACATGAGAATGTCCAGCTGGACAATGGCCAGCATCATGAATGGAGAAAGACCCACTCCAGAGAACATCAGAGTTGAAAGCAGATCCTAAAGTTTCCTGGGAGACAGTCACATTACATGCAAAGGACCAGACATAAGAATGGCCACATAATGCTCTTGCAAATTTCAAGGTAATAGTAGAATAAAGACATTTGGGGCATGCAAATCTTCAGCAACATTGCCTTCCATGCCCCTTCACTTAGGAGAGTGTGTGCTGTTGGAAGAACAGGCACCTGCAAGGGTACATCTCGGCTTCCGGGGGTCTGTCCCTACATGGGAACATCTGAAGGGGAAATCCTGGCAGGGGGAACCAGAACAGCCCTGCAAGGTAGCCTTCTAGAGTGGCTGGGAGGATGGAGGCTTCAAGGAAGCCAGGGGAGAGATTGTGGACAGGAATCTGATGTGTCTGAGGGTGTGGGAAGTAATGGAAGACAGTGTTTGAAAATTAGCAACAGGTATATTTAAAAGTAACCAAATAAAGAAGAGGCAATTATCCATTCCAAGAAAAAATAATGCTGTACAGCAAGGGAAAGGTATCCAGGCTGGACATGGTGGCTCACACCTGTTATCTTAGCATTTTGGGAAGCTGAGGAAGGAGGATTGCCTGAGCCCAGGAGTTGGAGAGCAGCCTGGACAACTTAGAGAGACCTAATCTCTACCAAAAAACAATCAAATGTGGTGGCATGTACCTGTAGTCCCAGCTACTCAGGAGACCAAGGAGGGAGGATCACCTAAACCCAGAAGGTTGGGGTTGCACTGAGTCATGATCATGCCACTGCACTTCAGCCTGGGCAACAGAGTAAGATCCCAACTCAACAATAAGGACAACAACAAAAATAGGTAACTTATTTTCAATTAAGGGAAGTACTATTGAACAAGAGTATTTTGTGGGTAGTTTTCAGGAAAGTTTGAGTTACCAGATTCGTAAATGTAGCACGTCAACAGGTTTAAAA
>NW_006947518.1:0-3155 GCF_000164805.1 Carlito syrichta | reverse complement strand
CAGGAGTCCAGGATGCTGCCCAGAGGAAACACATTAAAGGCCCTGAGACAGTGGATATCTTAAGGTTCCATGGTGGCATAGGATTCTGATTCCAGGCCTGGCCCTGCACCCTGGACCTGGGCAGGCCACTTGCCTTCTCTAGGCCTGGGTTTCCTCATCTATATTGTGTTGGAAGCAATATGACCTTGAATTTCATGACAACCCCTCTAGCCTCCCCTCACCTGAAGATTGTTTTTTTTTTCTTCGGCTTGGAAGAGTCTGTCCTGGAAGGGTGGGTTTGATGCGTCCCAAAGCAGCTCATGGTGAATGTCCAACCTCACATAAGAGGGGAGGAGCCAGGGCATTGGGAAGCACTGACAGAGACATGTGAAGGCTCCAGTGAGAACCAATGTTGCCTTTGTTCCCACTCCTCCAGCCAACCCCCACAGGCCTGTAGCTCTCAGTTTGGTGGCCCCAGTGGTGCCAGTGGAGATGAATGCTTAGCAGGGTCAGGGGTCATGACATCTTCCAGGCAAGCCCAGGCCAGAGGCAGGAGCTCTGAGGAATACACATCGAGCAGTAGAGGACCTCAGGCTGGGAGGCAGGAGGCTTGGTCTCAGCCCCTACTCAAACTCTGATTTTCTGTGTGACCATGAACAAGTGACTCTCCCTCTCTGAGTCCTAATGTTCTCATTTACCAAGGCTGGGTCTGGACTCTGCTGAGATGGGAACAGGAAGGAAGGAAGATGAAGCTGATAGAGTCCTAGTCCCTCAGGAGTCCTCAATGTGACTGAGGACGAAAGATAAACATGGCAAAAATAAACATGCAAAATCTGTAAAATGGGCTTGCTAATCTCTGTCCTGTCTCCCTGCCTCTCTGTGAGGGCTAAGAAATGAAAACCAACATCTGCCTGTCACTTGTCAGCAGGCAGAGAGTCCTGCATTCATCCTCTCATCTGACCTACAAGTGGACCCACAGCCTAGGCATTTTCATCAGAAACAGGTTCCTAGCCGGGCTCGGTGGCTCAGCCTGTAATCCCATGCCTTTGGGAGGTTGAGGTGAGTGGATTGCCTGAGCCTACGGGTTTGAGACCCACCTGGGCAGCGACACCTCATCTCTACAATAAATCAATAATCAGCCGGGTGTGGTAGCCTGTAATTCCGGCTACTCAGAAGGCTGAGGTGGAAGGATAGCCGGAGCACAGCAGGTTGAGACTGTGGTGGCTGGGAGCGGCCACTGCACTCCAGTCTGGGCAAAAGAGTGAGACTCCAACTCAAAAAAAAAAAAAAAAATTAAAAAAAAAAGAAAGAAAAAAGATTAAAAAAAAAAAAAAAGAAGAAGCAGGTTCCAAGGTGTCGGCCTACCCAGACTATCTTCTCTTTTTGGAGGACTCTCCCTTCCTGTGGGCACCTGCACTTCCCTGTCACACTCGTGGCATGCCTGCCTGTTTCTCGTGGGTCTCCCTGGCTGTGAACTCAGAGGGCAGGCTTGTGTCTCTCAGCTACACATCTCTGTTTACAGTGCCCAGCACAGGACCCGGCCCCAGAAGCACTCCAGATATCTTGTAGCAGGTGATGGTGGAGCCAGGCCCTGAATCAGAGCTGGAACCTGCCCAAAGAAAGGTCCAGAGCAAGGCAGGAATATGAAGGAGAAATTTCTTTAGATGATTTTGGTTTTAAAGAATTTGATATGGAAGCTTCAAGGATCATGGGAGAAATCAGAATCCTGGACATCGTTGCATCCATTTTATGTACTTTCAATTCATTTCCACCATTATTATTATTGTTGTTGTTGTTAGAGATGGGGTCTCACTATGATTTCCAGGATGATCTCAAACTCCTGGCCTCACGAGATCCTCCTGCCTTGACCACAAGCATTTTTCTAATGCCTGCTCTGTACTGGGCACTAATGAACAAACTAAACAAAAAACTCACCCATGTGGAGCCTGCATTCTAACAGAGAGAGATAAATGATAAAACAAGATAAATAAGTTATGTAATATTTTAGTAGTAGGTACCATGAAGAAAATGCCAAGTGAGGAAGTAGCATAAGATGTTCCAGAGGCCGCAGCTAGGGAGAAGAGTGTCCTTTGGTCAGGAACCTCACTGAGGTGAAGGAGCAAGCCAGATGGGTATTTGAGGGGACTTGCTCCAGGCAAAGGTAATAACAGTTGCAAAGGCCCTGGGGTAGAACAGCAGGAAGACCAGCATGGTCCTAGTGGAGAAAGAAGAAAGGAAATATGCCCAAAGGGGTGGAACACATAGGCTCTTCATAGTTCTGTGCAGGCCATCAGAAGGTCTTTGGTGCTTTACTTTGAACAAAATGAAGTGACTGGGCAGGGTGGCTCAAGTTTGTAATCTCAGCACTTTGGAAGGCCAAGGAGAGAAGATCACTTGAGGCCAGGAGTTTGAGACCAGCCTGGGCAACATAGCAAGAACTCATTTCTACAAAAAAAAAAGTCTGGTGTGGTGACATGTGCCCTTAGTCCCAGTTACTCAGAAGGGTGAGCCCAGGAGTTCAAGGTTGTGGTGAGCTATGATCGTGCCACTGTACTCCAGCCTAGGTGACAGAGTGAGACCGTTATAAGGAAAGAAAGAAAGAAAGAAAGAAAGAAAGAAAGAAAGAAAGAAAGAAAGAAAGAAAGAAAGAAAGAAAGGAAGGAGCTCCTGGAGGGTTTGGCAAATTGGATTGGATTTCTTTTGAGTTACAGTGGGATTTTTTTCAAGAGGACAGACCAAAGGATTTAATAGTCACTATATTTTTCTCTGGCACCCAACCTTGTCTTGAATCCAGGTACAACTGTAACACCAAATATATTGCCCACTCTAGAACCCATGCCTCTGAGGTCAATGAGAAAAAGCCCTCAACTATAAGGGCTGAGCCCTGGCTGAGCTGAGGGCAGGAGCCCAGAGCAGTTTCTGGAAGAAGTGTGGGTGCCTCTTGGTAACTGACCTCCAGGGCATCAGGAATGTGGCATCTGCCCTCAGCTGCAACTGAGTGAGGAGAAAGGCAAAGGGAGAAATGCAGCCCAGGGGCTGTGCAGTGTGCAGGCCCAAGGATTGCTCAACAGGCTCCGTGGAGTCTCCCTGGCTCGGTCTGGTCCCCTCCCCATACCTCCAGTAAGCCTCCAAGTCACAGAAGTAAGAAGCTGTTTCCAATTAGAGCCACTGACCCC
>NW_006947517.1:0-1328 GCF_000164805.1 Carlito syrichta | reverse complement strand
CAGATCAGCTGTATAGCAAAGCAGAGATTTAAATGAAATTTAAACTGATGTGATAAAGATTCTGAAGCATTTCTTCAACTAACTGTAACAGGAGATAAGACATGGCTTTACCATTACAATCCTGAAGACAAAGCAAAATCACAGTAATTACTAAGAGATAGACATTGCCCAGTCAAAACAAAAAGAGTCTGGTCTAAAACAAAGGAATGGCAACACTGTTGGGATTCTCAAGGCATTTTACTGATTGACTTTCTAGAGGGTCAAAGAAAAATAACATCTGCTTGTTATGAGAGTATTTTGAGAAAGGTGGCCAATGTTTTAGCAGAAAAATGCTGAGGAAAGCTTCCCTAGAAAGTTCTTCTCCTCTGTGACAATGGTCCTTCCTGCCCATTTTGCTCATCAAATGAGAACAATTTTATGAGAGTTTTGATTGGAAATCTTTAGGCATCCACATTACAGTTTTATTTAGCTCCTTCTTTTTTGTTGTTATTTCCTAATCTTAAAAAGGTCACCCATTTTTCCTCAGTTAATAATGTAAAAAAGACTACAGTGACATGGTTAAATTCCCAGGACCCTCACTTCTTTGGATGTACTAAATGGTAGATACCACCACTTACAAAAGTGACTTGAATTTGATGGAGTTTATTTAAAAATAAAGTTTGTTTCATTTACTTTTATTTTTTTTCATTCTATTTCTTTATGAACTTTTGGAAGTCTCTTGTTTCTACAATTTTTCAGGGAATTTATTGTTCTGCTACTATCTTTGTAGCTTTCCAGTTGTGCCTCCAGTTTGCTTCACTTTACTGAAGTTTGGGAAAAAATGAAGTAAATATATATATTCAACCTGTGACTTTATGTCTATAATCTAATTTAACCTTCATAATAAACAACTGAAATGGGTATTATTTTCATTCCCACATAACGCATGGCATAAAAAAGTGTGCACAAAGAGGTCATTAGTTTTCCTAAGGCCACAAAGATGAAAATGGTAAATTCAAAACACAACATGAAATTAATTTTACATTTGTCGAGCTTAGCCTTTGCCAAAGGAATGGAAAATATCTATCCTTATTTCTTATTAAGAAAAGCATCAATACTTTATCTAGGCACTATTTTCCTGTACAAAAAGCTCTCTTGGTTATCCCAGCAACTACTAATGAGACAGGTTAGCATTTAACATGAAATCTATTTGCCATCTGTGACAGCAATCTAGACTGCAAAGAGAAAAGGGTAATGGCTAAAATGGTTGGACATTCTATTGTGCCAGGTAAATTTGTATATAATTTGTTTTTTCAAAACAACTCCTGCAATATAAACATATTCCTCCT
>NW_006947516.1:0-765 GCF_000164805.1 Carlito syrichta | reverse complement strand
GGCCTCCAAGGCTGACTCCCAACATCTCCCCTTTTTCGTTTTTTCATACGAAGCCGTGAAATTCCATGCTTAGTCGAAAGATGTTATTTTTCAATGATTTGAAGAGTACTGGAAGTAAACATAATAGTAGCAAGATTATTCCTTCTCAAATTCCCACATTGATTAATATAGACAATAATGATTTTTGATTGACAAATGAAGAAAAATTGTTAAAGATTCAGCCAATTGGGTGGATTCAAATTGTTTTTCAGCAGAACTAATATCTTGTACTTCCTGATGAAGTTTGGAAAGATCCCAGGTATGAATAGACTTGTTCACTTGGAGAGGTGAGACACAAATCCATTTAAACTCTGAATGACATCACAAGGCTAATTTAATTTTCAAGGTTACAAGTTCTTGTCCTATAATCAAGATAGCCTCTTCTAATATATTAACTTTACTTTCTAATTTTTGGTCGATAATTTCTTGAGCAGCTAAAGCTAATGAGACATTTTTGGATAACTGATCTGTAAATGTAGCAGTATGTACTTCTTTAGTTAAAGTTATGGCTGAAACTGAAACTGAAGTAGCTATAGTTGTTAAAGTTGTAATTTCTAAGATCAAAGTTGCTATAAATCTTTGGTCACGACAATAGTGAGTTAACCTCATATCTAAACACTAAACTATATACATCATACCAAAGAGATGGAAGATTTACAGGAACCATCAAATAAGAAGGCTGTTTAAGAATCATAAATTCTCTATATGAATTAGAAAAAGTAAGAC
>NW_006947515.1:0-725 GCF_000164805.1 Carlito syrichta | reverse complement strand
CCCTGAGACCACCAGGTTGTGTTCAGGAGCTGAAGGCTCATTCCCTCCTCCTTCTCTTTGATGTTTGGCATGATCCACTAGCAGGGACTTTGATGATCTAAGCATGAAGTTCTGAGAATAAGATAGGCATGGCTTACTCTAGGAATCCATTGTTCTCGTTTCTCACAAACTGAGGTTTCGGCTTTAAACTTAACACCATTTAAACTCAAGTCACACTTGGGAGCCTTTTTCATGATGCAAGCTTCTTTATAAGATTTCAAACTATATTTGTAGAATTAGTATATACACTTAGAGAGCTGTTTCCAGCTTTAGATGGTATAGATGATAATCTAGACTTACCACAAATGGCCCAGCATGAACTTTGGACTGGGCCACATTCCTAAGAACTCAGTGTCCACTTTGGGCTGGGCTGCATTCCTTTAAACCGGTTCTTTAGTTACAATTAGTGTACGTTTTTTCTACTTATAATAGAAACTGATTTTATTTTATTCATAGAAAGTATCATAGAATAGGTTACACTACGTCAGGTAATTATGTTAGTTCAAGCATGATCAAACATGATATTTTGAGGTTCTATAGAATAATGGCAACTTCGAAATTTCATTGTTCTCATTTTCTAATAATTGCAGTTTTGACTTTAGTACAATTACAGTTTGCATTTAGATTTTATTTTAGAACTTTTATTGCTGATGATCAGCCTTATATATTGGGATTAGGAATTAGAA
>NW_006947514.1:0-496 GCF_000164805.1 Carlito syrichta | reverse complement strand
CCCAGTGGTGGGTGGTGGAAGCTTTGTTGAAGATGAGTTGGTTGAGATATTGAGGTTTTGTTTCTGGCAGCCTCTGTGGAAATCAGTGTGGCTATTCCTAAAAGCTCTAAAAATCAACCTTCCATATGATTCCTACTGGGAATATACCCTGAAGAACCAAATCACTCTATAAAAAAGATACCTGCACACGTATGTTTATTGCAGCATTGGTCACAATAGCAAGATCATGGAACCAACCATGCTGTCTATCAAAAGAGGACTGGATAAAAAACAAATGTGGTACATATACACAATGGAATATTACGCAGTCATAAAAAAGAACAAAATCATGAGTTTCGCAGCAACCGGGATGGAATTAGAGTTTATAATACTGAGTGATCTCTCACAGAAACAAAGATCTGAGTATCACATATTCTCACTCATAAGTGGACCTTGAACAACTATCGTAATGCTATAAGAAAAGAATTGACAATGGTGGGAAACTATGGGGGGAGGC
>NW_006947513.1:0-663 GCF_000164805.1 Carlito syrichta | reverse complement strand
AAAAACATAAGACAAACTTACTGTGTGGAGTCTGAGACATCGAGGTGGGAGAAGAGCTCATCTTCTGCTACCTGGATATGCTGATGACCAGTGAGGAGCTCCGGAAGCAGCTGAGGGACCAATACTGCTTTAAGTGTGACTGTATCCAATGCCAAACCCAGGACAAGGTGATCTGCAACTCTTTCACCATCTGTACTTCAGAGTTGCAGGAAGTGGGTGTTGGCCTGTATCCTAGTACGTCTTTGCTCAATCACAGCTCTGACCCTAATTGTTCAATTGTGTTTAATGGACACCACCTCTCAGCGTACCTGCTTGCCCCTTCAATGATATGGAAAAGGACTGGTCACTCATCCAGCGAGATACTGACTTCCTGAAATGGAGAGACTGTGCTTATAACTCTAAGGTGGACTATACTGTAGCTTAACTAATGCCTTTTACGAAGGTTTTGTTATTCTTGAGCAGTCATCTTATTTGATGATTCTTGTATAATTGTCATCTCGTTGATATGATGCATATGGTTTACAGATATTGTGGGAGGCTAATGCTCTTTTAGAAAAATAAAAGATTTTTGGCTACTTTTAATTTTAGGAGTTACAGCTTTAATAACTACTTTGGAGCTGTAGCATTATCTAGGGAAGTTCATACAACTACGTTTGCTGATCG
>NW_006947512.1:0-763 GCF_000164805.1 Carlito syrichta | reverse complement strand
TCAGTAATTCCCCTGTAGAGAATATACGTTGAGAAACTCAAGTCATTTTAACAAAAAGATACCTGCACCAGTATGTTTTTTGCAGCTCTAAACACAATTGCAATAAAACATGGTACCAACCATGTTGCCCATCAAAGCTGGATCGGATAAAATAAAAGTGGTATATACACAGTGGAATATTTTGCAGACATAAAAAAGGACAAATATAAGTGTTTTACAGAACGTTTGATGGATAGGAGGTAGGTCATTTTCAGTGATTTATCACAGAAAAAAAGAACAGAGTTCCATAGGTTCTCACTCATGAGCTGAACTTGATCACTTATAGTACTGTAAGAAGTGATTGGCACTAGTGGAAAACTGTTTAGGGAAGGGTTTAGATTGGAGGTGGAGGGATTCTGCAAAAGATTGGAGGGGTATACATCATCAACCAGGGACTCTGCAAAATCAATGCTTGTATATCTAACTCTGAATGGAAAACTAAAATTTTTTAAAAATTAAAATAAATAAATGAAAGCTGTAAAGCATGCAACTGACTTTATTTGTTCTATTTTTTTAACTTTAAAAATTGTTACAATTCAGAGTTGGGCCTAGAAATGTTCACTATGCTGGGATTGCTTTTGTAAGACTTTTGTAATACTCCAAGGATAACTCCTTTACCTTTCAATACATTGAAATACATGGTATAATTCTGCCTTCAAAATTGACAACTACAGTGTTTCTCACATAAATCCTGAATGTTTTATTCTGCCTAAATTGAAATTTT
>NW_006947511.1:0-810 GCF_000164805.1 Carlito syrichta | reverse complement strand
CTGCCGGGTGTGAGTTTAGCTTTTTTATCTCTGTCTTACAGAGAGGGACTTGTGGAAGAGGTAGATTGTGTTATTAAGGTAATTGTTATCATGGTAATTGTGGCGTTATCTTCCCAAAACTGTCGTGTCCTGTTTGGATAATTTATCATTATAATTTGAAGGGTGTAGAGGTAGCAGTGAAAGGAAATTTTTTTTTGTTTTTCTTATCATTATTATCGGCCTCTATGGAAGGAAAATTTTTTATAATCATGTAGGAGATTTAAAGAATTTTTGATTATGTTTTATAAAGAAAAAGCATTAGGTGGCACCTTTTTGGACCCATGGTGAATATAATACAGTCTTAGTTTTTTTCCCACTTTTTTCCAGATATTTAAATTTATTGTCTTTTCTTTGGAAACTAGGGACAATGATTCTTAAAAAAATTCAGAAAACAACTTAGATCAGTAGCAGAAACTATAGTTTTATGTTTAGAGAGAGTATTTTTAAGATATTGATGAACATTTTATGTTTTTTAGATTTGCTGTGGTCCATGATTAGATCACGGCTCTAGCTTTACAAAAATTCTGTTTATCCATCCTCACTTTGTCTGTCTTTATAGAGGGGTCTGTAATATCCTGGGTAAGATATTAGCCATCCTGAAAAGAGAAAAAAATTTATCTTTTCAAGGACCCATGTTGGGCGCCAGGTGCTGGGGACCAGCCCCTGCAGAGAGATTTAGAGGGTGCCTGGAAGCTGCGGCAGTGTTGTCAATTATTCTGGAGAAATAAAGAGAAAAAAAGAGAAAAGGGAGAAAGAAAGAGACTGGACTAG
>NW_006947510.1:0-759 GCF_000164805.1 Carlito syrichta | reverse complement strand
CAAAAGAAAACAAAATCCCCACGACTTTATTCATCACGGGTTTAAAAGCCCTTGATTTCTGCGTACTCCCCTTGTATGGTGACCATTGCTCAGTTGATTTTCCATTGCCTTTGCTCTATGGGTTCTGTAATAAGGCTCCAGGTTGGTCTTAATACCTTCATATCTTCATTTTCAATAACCATGTTCAGGATGCCCCTGCTGTAAGTTCACAGGGAGGGGGAGAGCACAGCCTGCAAGTAGCAGAGGAGTCAGTGCAAACCATCCCCACCTTTCTCAACTATGAGTATAATGTAATTAGGAAAGTTGGTCCCAAGCTATTAGGGCTTCTGTTAATCTTGAAGTACTGTCTCCTGGCAATTATGGAAGATGGCCTGTAGATGGGCCCCACATTGGAATCATTCAGGCATCTCAGTCCTCTGGAGAAAGGTGTTTATTGCTAATGTGTAGAAACATAATGATTCTTGTGTGTTGTTTTACAGCTGATAATTGTTCTGAATTCACTTATTAGTTTTATAACATTGTGTGTGTGTGTGTGTGTGTGTGTGTGTGTGCGCGCATTTGATGTGTGTAGTTTTTAGGGATTTCTACATACAAGATTATGTTGTCTGTGAATAAAAATAATTTTGTTTTTTCCGAAATTTAGTGACTTTTACTTCTTTTTCTTGTCTAATTTCTCTGTCTAGGACTCCTGTACTATGGTGAATCAAAATGGTAAAATCAGTCATGCTTGTCTTGTTCCTAATCTTAGAGAATAACCTT
>NW_006947509.1:0-6607 GCF_000164805.1 Carlito syrichta | reverse complement strand
CAGCAAGACAATGACCCAAGAATTGTTTTAGAGTTGAACACAATCAACCACTAAGGAAAGTGACTACATAAGCACACTTTACAGGTGGATTCTCTTTCCTTCATCACTTCCCTACTACCTTTCTGGTATTGTTTGTACCACCCAAGTAAAATTATTCAAATTATTATTTCAAGGTTTGGATCAGGGAAAACTCAAATTACACATTGGCTATTTATTCAATGACCTTCCCAACTTACCTTTTTATTTTGATCGAAAATCCTTTTGGATTTCTTAAGCATACAAAATTGAGTCTTAGGCAAAGAAAAAATGATCTATTTCTTTCTTTAGAATGTTTATCTCTTTTGCAACTGCCCTCGCCTCGCGTAACTTTCCTCCATGCTAAAATAGATGGCGCTGTAGGCGAGGCAAACTGTAAAAACCGAGGCGGTGAAGACTGAAGGCCAATTTTGATTTTGGCAAATGAGAAATCGTACAGCCTTCACCAAGAGTCGCCAACACCTTCACAAAGATGAGCGAATACTGCCAATGCTGGAACTCTTGATATCAAGCTAACATCGTTTTGTTATAGTGGCTTTCACACTTTTTTACTGTAACCAATTGTAAGATGTCTTAGCCTGGGATGCAATGCACACTCGTGCGTGCACACACACTCATGCACGTGCACGCATCAGAAGTTCCATGAAGTAATGCTAAGCTTTCCTACCTGCCACACTTTTTGCCATAATTCTATTCATTAAGCTATGCTGCTTACAGCCCATCAAGTTGATTTTGGAAAAAGAACCTATCTATCTAGTGAATGTGTCAAGAAATCAGTCTTCTCACCACAAAAAGATAAGTATGGGGATAAACATGAATATTTTTATTATTCAATTATACTTTGCAAAACTGTGGGGGTAGAAGACATTAAGAAGGAAATTAAATAAATAAACCTTCTAACAGGAAAAAATAAATGGGAAAAAACATCAATCACTCCTTGGCACTTTGCACTATGCCAGGGACTGTGGGTGACTCGCAGTGTTTAATGATATTTCCATCTTCCAGAGAAGAAGAGTTACTTTCAGGGACACTAGAGAGAAAACCTATAGGACACTGGAATCCTGACCACAGTCCCAAAAACCACGGAAACAGAGAATTTAAGTGAAAATTTCATGGACTCACCTGATTATATCTAAGACTTTTCTTTGATCTGAAAATTCATTGGGAAAAATTGCATTCTGTTGAACAAAAGACATCAAAAAGTAAATGTATATTTTATTCATGCAAAGTTTAAACTTGAAAAAGGTAAGCAAATGTGTATTTTTTTTGTTTGTTTTTGATTTGGAATCTCACTCTGTCGCCCAGACTAGAGTGCAGTGGCCGCTCCCGGCCACCGAAGCCTCGACCTGCTGGGCTCCAGCGATCCTTCTGCCTCAGCCTTCCGAGTAGCCGGAATTATAGGCATGTGCTACCATGCCCGGCTAATTTTTTGATTTATTGTAGATATGAGGTCTCGCCTGCCCAGGCAGGTCTCGAACCTACAGGCTCAAGCAATCCACTCACCTCAGCCTCCCAAAGGTGCAGGATTACAGGCTCAGCCACCGAACCCGGCCGCAAATGTGTATTTTTAAGGTTGCATACATAGTTGGTAGAGCCATAAAGAAAAAGGGAATGATTGACATCAAATCCAGGATGGGGCCAGGCACTGTGGCTCATGCCTGTCATCCCAGAAATTTGAAAGACCAAGTCAGAAGCCTTACCTGACCCAGGAGGTCAAGGCTACAGTGAGCTGTGGGCAGACCACTGCACTCCAACCTAGAAGACAGAGTGAGACTGATTTTTTTTTAAGTCCAGGATGGTCATTACCCAGGTGGAAGGGAGAGGAACCATTGAAAGGCACACCCAGGAGGCTTCTGGGAGACAGAAGTTGCTCTGGATTTTAGCCGGAGTGGTGTTTATATTATTATTATTAAAATGAATGAATGTCCTTCTATACACTTCTTTATGAGTAGTATATTTAATAGTATTCAAAAAAAAGCAGAGATGATTGGAATGCCTCTGGATTTCCATCTCTGTCATTGAAGGCTTGTTTTAACCCTTCCTTGAAGAGGAGTCTCTTCCAGGGCAGAGGTGAAACATCCCCAGTGACACTGGATTGGAGTGGGCTGTTTTTCAGGTTTTAAGTTCTCCTTAGTGTCATCCTTAGGACTATTTTGGATTTTAGAGCTAGTCAAATTTCCTAATAAATTGTGTTTATATGTGGGAAAAGGCAGACTGCAAACAGCAGGATTACTCAACAGGAGAGGGATCATTAAGTGACAATATATTCTCCACTATCATCAAAGATCAAGTTTTTAAAAAAAGGTTAATGACTTTGAAAAATATTAACAAAACATCTTTTAAAGAGAGAAACAGGGAAAAAAAGTTACTACACTATATCAGAGTCCTATAGTAAGAAGACTTAAAGAATATAGTCTCAGGTATTTGGGAGGTCGAGGGCAGGAAGATCATTTGAGTCCAGGAGGTTTGGGACAGCCTGGGCAACACAGCAAGACCTTGTCTGTAAAAATAAAATAAAATAATAAAACAAGAATGTGACCAACAAAATGTTTCTTTTTTCCTTGTTCCTTTCTACAGTATCTCAATTTTCTACAATGAACACATATTATTTTTGCTAATGCAGTGGGGGAAGACTGGGTCAACTGAAGCCAACTTTGAAATAGGAGTTCCAGAAATGTTCTGAGCAACAAAGTGAGATCGTGACCCGCCCAGGGACTGCTGTGAGGGCCAAATATCAAATTAAATGCATTAGGTCTGACATGTTGGCCTAAAAATCAGTCACTTTGTTTTGGTCACATAGATTTTGTTTTTAGGAATAGTTTTAAGTTCACAGCAAAACTGGGCAGAAAGCACAATAAGTTGCCATATAGCACCCCTTCCCATGTACACCTTTCACCACAACATCATCCCTGTGAGAGTGGTACACTTAAGTCAGTAAATCCACACTGACATGTTAGTGTCACCCACAGTTTGTTTTATATTAGGGCTCACTCTATTATTTCTTTCTTAGTCAGGGTCTCACTCTGTCACCCAGGCTGGAGTTCAGTGGCACAATCATGGCTCACCCCAGCCTCAACACCTTGGCCCAGATGATCCTCCTACCTCAGCCTCCTGAGTAGTTGGAACTGCAGGTGTGTGTCACTACACTCAGCTAATTTTTTTTATTTTTGTGGAGATGAGGCCTCACTCTGTTGCCCATGCTGGTCTTCAAGTCCTGGGTTCAAGTGCTCCTCCCACCTCATCCTGGGTTCATACTTGGCCTTTGCATAAATGGATAATGACATGCGTCTGCCCCACAGTATGATATAGAACAGCATTCTCCAACATTTTTCACATCAGGGACTGGTTTTGTGGAAGACAATTTTTCTTTTTCTTTTTTATTTTTCTCTTAAGACAATTTTTTCATGGACCAGGGGGTGATGGTTTCAGGATGATTCAGGTGCATGGCATTTATTGTCACTTTATTTCTGTTATTAACTAGTAATATATAATGAATTAACCAAACAATTCACTATTAAATAAGGGAGGTGAGGACTGAAGTGGTAAATAAAATAACACTAAAATAAGTGTTGGATTCTGACTTAAAGCCTGCCACCAGATGCAGCTGTACAATTGAAGTACATTAATTCACTTGCCACTCAGTGATAAGGTTTTGATATGAGTCTGCAAGCAACTGACTTATTGTGGCTTCTGTGAAGTCAAACCTCACCATTCATGTTAATCTGTATTTTCAGCCACTCCCCAGACCTACCATCACTGCCTCGGGTCCACCTCAGATCATCAGGCATGAGATTCTCATAAGTAGCAGGCAACCTAGATCTCTCACATGCAGAGTTCACAATAGGCTTTGTGCTCCTAAGAGAATCTAATGCCATCCTGATCTGACAGGAGATGGAGCTCAGGCGGTAATATGGGTGATGAAGAGCAGCTGTAAATACAGGTAAAGCTTTGCTCGCTGGCCCGCCTGTCACCTCCTGCTGTGTGACCTTCTTCCTGACAGGTCATCCATGGCCTGGGGCTTGAGGACCCCGATATATAAAATATAAAATTCCTGGCTCCACTTGCTCATCTCTCCCCTACCTCCTGGTCTCTGCTGATCCTTGTCCTGTCTCCACAGTTTTGCCTTTGCCAGAATGTTGTCTGGTTGGAATCACACAGGTGCAGCCTTTTTAGACTGGCTTCTTCCACTTAGTAACATGTATCAACACCTCCTTCATGCATTTTCGTGTCCTGACAACTCATTTCTTTAGTGCTGAATGACAGCCCATTATCTGATGGCCACCACTGATTCTTCCATTCCCCACTGAAGGACATCTGGGTGTTGTCCAAGTTTTGGCAACTATGAGTAAGGTTGCTATAAACATCCATGTGCCAGTTTTTGAAGGGTCATACGTTTTCACCTTATTTGGGTAAATACCAGGGAATGTGATCTCTGGGTTATATGGTAAAAGGATGGTTAGTCTTCTAAGAAACTGCCAAACTGTCTTCCAAAGTTTTTCCCGTGTTGGGCACTTGGGAGGCCAAGGCAGGAAGATTGCTTGAGTCCAGGAGTTCGAGAGCAGTGAATGCATTTCTACTGTTCCACCTCCTCACTGGCATGTATGTGTTTGGTTTTCCCCACCCCAACAGATGTGTGGTGGCATTCCACTGTCGTCTGAACTAGCTGTTTCTAGAAGACACGAAATTTCATCTTTTCACATGCCTGTTTGCCATCTGCATGTCTGCTTTTGTGAGGTGTCGGTCATGTGTTTTGCCCATTTTTTAGTCAGGTTGTTTGTTTTTTTACTGTTGAGTTGCATAAGTTTTTGTCTGTTTTGCAAACTAGTCTTTTATCAGTTGTGTCTGTACAAATATTCCTTCCCACTAATTTTATGTCATCTGTCATAAATTCAAGGATTGTGATGTTTCTTCAGTCTTTCTTCCTTTTAGATTTCTGAGAATCCTGACTTTTATTTATTTTTTACTTTAGGGGACTAAATTCAAAGCAACCACTAGCTTTTGAATGACAAAGAACAAAACAAATTTTGCTCAAAAAATTGGTACTGACTGTGCTCCTTTCACTGGCACTTTGAAACACAGATTGTTGTATTTGTTTTCTAGCAAGTTGAAGAAAATCCTATCACCTTAATCAAGAACACTTTCTATCTGAATAATTTTAGATGGCTAGCTTTATAAAGTGGTTTACTGTTTTACCTATCTGCTTAAATAGCAAATATTGAACGTAATTGAACCTCTTTATTATGATTTTTAAATCATAAGACAATAGTGCATTCAAAAAACAAGAACAGAGTGCTGTGAAAAAGGGAAAATCGGAGAATAAGGACACGCTCTGTAAAATTAAAAATATTATTGTCTACATAAAGTCTGCAGAGTGGCTCAAAAACAGGATCAAGGGAATCACCCAGAAAATAGGAAGAAAAAAAAAGAGAGAAAGACAAAGAATGGAACACCGTAGGGAAAAACCCCTTACATATCAACTCAGGAAATCCTCTATCCAGTCAATAGGCATCTTGAAATAAACTCAAGAAAACATAGGGGAGTCGTTTGTCAAAGTAATAAAAGAAATTGTCCAAAAATGGAGACATGAGAATGTCCAGCTGGACAATGGCCAGCATCATGAATGGAGAAAGACCCACTCCAGAGAACATCAGAGTTGAAAGCAGATCCTAAAGTTTCCTGGGAGACAGTCACATTACATGCAAAGGACCAGACATAAGAATGGCCACATAATGCTCTTGCAAATTTCAAGGTAATAGTAGAATAAAGACATTTGGGGCATGCAAATCTTCAGCAACATTGCCTTCCATGCCCCTTCACTTAGGAGAGTGTGTGCTGTTGGAAGAACAGGCACCTGCAAGGGTACATCTCGGCTTCCGGGGGTCTGTCCCTACATGGGAACATCTGAAGGGGAAATCCTGGCAGGGGGAACCAGAACAGCCCTGCAAGGTAGCCTTCTAGAGTGGCTGGGAGGATGGAGGCTTCAAGGAAGCCAGGGGAGAGATTGTGGACAGGAATCTGATGTGTCTGAGGGTGTGGGAAGTAATGGAAGACAGTGTTTGAAAATTAGCAACAGGTATATTTAAAAGTAACCAAATAAAGAAGAGGCAATTATCCATTCCAAGAAAAAATAATGCTGTACAGCAAGGGAAAGGTATCCAGGCTGGACATGGTGGCTCACACCTGTTATCTTAGCATTTTGGGAAGCTGAGGAAGGAGGATTGCCTGAGCCCAGGAGTTGGAGAGCAGCCTGGACAACTTAGAGAGACCTAATCTCTACCAAAAAACAATCAAATGTGGTGGCATGTACCTGTAGTCCCAGCTACTCAGGAGACCAAGGAGGGAGGATCACCTAAACCCAGAAGGTTGGGGTTGCACTGAGTCATGATCATGCCACTGCACTTCAGCCTGGGCAACAGAGTAAGATCCCAACTCAACAATAAGGACAACAACAAAAATAGGTAACTTATTTTCAATTAAGGGAAGTACTATTGAACAAGAGTATTTTGTGGGTAGTTTTCAGGAAAGTTTGAGTTACCAGATTCGTAAATGTAGCACGTCAACAGGTTTAAAA
>NW_006947508.1:0-540 GCF_000164805.1 Carlito syrichta | reverse complement strand
AACACATCCCAAAAATTTCTCCAGGGATAAGTGACCATTGAAGAATACTCTAAAAGGAGGTAGTCTTTTTTTTTAAGCAATCTTTGTCGAAAGGACCGAGAAACTCCCATAATGGGAGGGGACCTGAAGGGGGTTTAGCGCGGGGTGGGTCTAAAAAAAATTATGATAATGGAGTGCTGTTGGAGCTTGTTTATAACACAACCAAATAATATTTTAGCACTTTCTATAGTTTAGAAAGTTTTGGATGTTTTTAGTATTGTGGAACAGCCTTTGAGCAGTTTTCCTACAGGATTTGAACATTGCTTTTGCTAACATCATGATCAATTTTTCAGGATTTTTATTTATCTAAATTTTTATATTAATGCAGAGCCCAAGTACTTACTACTTTGTAAATCTCCACGTTATTTTGTTTTGTATATATTGGGCCATAAAATCTCTGTTTTTCTGTATGTCTCATTTTAATTGCTTGATGATTAAAAGTATAAGATTAATCCGATACTTTGTTGCAGAGTACAGCATTATACCATAGGTAGAGAAAAT
>NW_006947507.1:0-708 GCF_000164805.1 Carlito syrichta | reverse complement strand
CACAAAATCTCTGTTTTTCTGTATGTCTCATTTTAATTGCTGGTGATTAAAAGTATAAGATTAATCCGATACTTTGTTGCAGAGTACAGCATTATACCATAGGTAGAGAAAATATGGGGGGATTCAACGGAAATACTCTTTTAACAATATAAATTGTGTAGCCGGACTCGGTGGCTCAGCCTGTAATCCCGCACCTTTGGGAGGCTGAGATGAGTGGATTGCCTGAGCCCGCGAGTTCGAGACCCGCCTGGGCAGCGAGACCTCATCTCTACAATAAATCAAAAAATCAGTCGGGCATGGTAGCACATGCCTGTAATTCCGGCCACTTGGAAGGCTGAGGCGGAAGGATCGCCGAAGCCCAGCAGATTGAGGCTGCGGTGGCCAGGAGTGGCTACTGCACTCCAGTCTGGGTGACAGAGTGAGACTGCAACTCAAAAAATAAATAAATAAATAAATAAAAATATAAATTGTGTTAAAATATAAAGGAAATGTGATTTTATATTTTCTTCTAATATATAATGGAAACTTTTCTCTAAAAATTGCACATCTGTAACATTTAATCAAAATAAACAAGCAGAAAATGAGAGTGCACCAAGAAAATGTATACAAATATTAAGAATTTGAAAAGCTGTATTAATTCATGATAGTTTTATTTTCCTAAATTTTTAAGATTTATTATGCGTTCTGCCTTCTGAATAGTATGTAAGG
>NW_006947506.1:0-761 GCF_000164805.1 Carlito syrichta | reverse complement strand
GTAAAATAATCTATGTTTCACTTACCTCTCTGCCCTCAGAGTGACACAATGATGAAATTAACAAATGAATTAGAGGTTGGGGCTTTTACTTTTATTTTTAACATTGTATCTTTATGAACTGATGAGAAAACAAATGCTTTGCAGAATCTATTTCACTGTTCAATATTAATATTATTCATTAAAGATGTTTTCTATAATGAACTAAAGCTGAAGTAGACTCAATTCCTTAGGGTTTTTGGATAAAGCACACTTTCAAATCTCATTTTTAAAAATGTCGTATAGTTTTGTCATCAGTTCACTAGGATTGTTAATCTGCTTTTACCTATTTTCCGAGTAAGTTTCTCATGATAAAATAGAGAAGCATGCTTAAAATGTGTTACAAAATATTTGTCTGCAGTTTCAAAAAAGAAATTACATAAAACTCAGAAGACCAGTGAATGTATGATCTACTATGATTCTTAATAGTTAACTCTCAAAGGGGTGTGTGTGTGTGTGAGAGAGATTTATGTCATTGTATCACATGTGTAGACTTATGTTGTCATCATTGTAGTTAAGACATGAAGCTATTTCATTGACTGAAGTTTTCCCTCCTTCCCCATTTTAGTCACATCCACTACATTCCTCCTCACCCTCCTTATCTGAGCAACCACTATTTTCCAACTCTACAGTTTTGCCATATTGAGAATGTTATATAAATGGAATCATATTGCTTGATCTTTTGAGACTGACTTTTTGCCCAACATAATAGTCTTGAGATCTGG
>NW_006947505.1:0-714 GCF_000164805.1 Carlito syrichta | reverse complement strand
CAATACCTGGCTGTGTTGATTATTGTAACATATAGCAAAGTTTGAGTCTGGAAGCGTGATAACTCCTGCTTTGTTTCTTTTGATAAGATTCTTTAGGCTATTCATGATTGTTTATGGTTTCATATGAATTCCTTATTGTAATTTCTAGATCTGAGAAGAATGATGTAACTTAATGGTTATTTCATTGAATCTGTAGATTGACTAAAAGCTAATTTTTACATTAAAAGAGGTAAGTAAAGTCAGGGAAAGAAGCATGTCAAATTGTCATTTATGACATCAGGCTCAGAATTTTGACATCATCATGGGAGGAACCTTGACTGCTGAGCAATCCTTAGGCTTCAAACACTAGTGTACAGTGCACTGCCAAATGCAGTAGACATGGTGGATTGCATTCTCAAGAAATGAAGAGAACCCCACCGATCCAAAAATTTCTCCAGGGAGACGTGACCATTCAAGAATACTGTAAACGAGGTAGTCTTTTTTTTTTAAAGCAGTGTTTATTGAGAGGACCAAGGAACTCCCAAACTGTGAGGGGACCTGAGGGGGTTGCCCACCAGGTAGTCTTTTATTATTATGATCATGGACTCCTGTTGGAGCTTGGTTATAGCACAATCAAATAACATTTTATCACTTTCTTTAGTTTAAAAACTTTTGGATGTTTTTAGTATTGAGTAACAGCCTTTGAGCAGTTTTTCCTAAAGGATTTGAACATTG
>NW_006947504.1:0-3372 GCF_000164805.1 Carlito syrichta | reverse complement strand
CCATTCAAGAATCCTCTAAACAAGGTAGTCTTTTTTTTTCTTATTGAGTTGGAGTCTCACTCTGTCACCCAGAGTGGAGTGCAGTGGGCGCTACAGGCCACCGCAGACTCGACCTCCTGGGCTCTGGCGATCATTCCTCCTCAGCCTTCCAAGTAGCCGGAACTACAGGCGCACGCTACCACACCGGAATGATTCTTTGGTTTATTGTAGCGATGAGGTCTTGTTGTCCAGGCGGGTCTCGAAGCTGCGTGCTCAAGTAATCCACTCACTTCAGCCTCACTCACCTCAGCCTCTCAAAGGCGCGGGATTACAGGCTAAGAAACCGAGCCCGGCCGTCTTTTTTTTTTTAACCAGTCTTTATTAAGAGGACCAAGAAACACCCAAACTGGGTGGGGACATGAGGGTGTTGGCCAAGAGGTAATTTTTTATTATTATGGTCATGGAGTCCTGTTGGAGCTTGATTGTAGCACAACCAAATAATATTTTAGCACTTTCTTTAGTTTACAAACTTTTGAATGTTTTTATTATTATATAACAACCATTGAGCAGATTTTCCTACAGGATATATACATTGCTTTTACTAAGATCACAATCAATTTTCGAAAATTTTCAATTATCTAAATTTTTATACTAATGCAGATCACAAATACTTACTACTTTGTAAATCTCCAAGTTATTTTGGTTTATATATATTGGGTCCCAAATTCTCATTTATCTGTGTAATGCATTTTAAATGCTTGGTGGTTAAAAGTATCTGATTTATCTAATACTTCATGCACAGTACAGAATTATGTCTTAGGCAGAGAAAATACTAGTGGATTCAATGGAAATACTCTTTTAAAAATATAAATTGGGTTAAAATATAAAGGGAATGTGATTTTTTATTTCATTCAAATATATAAGGGAAACTTTCTCTAAGCATTGTACATCTGTTACTTTTAATCAAAATTACCAAGCAGAAAATACAGAGTTCACCAAGAAAATGTACACAAATATTCAGAATGGAAAAAGTTGTATTAAATTACGATACTGTTTTATTTTCTAAAATATTTAAGATTTCTTATGCATTCCGCCTTCTGAATAGCACTTAAGTAGAATGAATCTCAAGGTTCAGTTTTCTAAGAATGATATAGATCTGGAATCTCAACAAAGCTCAATTTAGGCAGAATAAAACATTCAGAATTTATGTGAGAAACACTGTAGTTGTTAATTTTGAAGGCAGAATTATGCCATGTAATCAACATATTAAAAGGAAAAGGAGTTATCATTGGAGTACTGTACAATTCTTAAAAAATCAATGCCAGCATAGCGAACATTTCTAGGCCCAACCCTGAATTGTAACCATTTTTAAAGTAAAAAAAAATGAGAATAAACACATAAAATTGCATGTTTTACAGCTTTTATTTATTTATTTATTTATTTAAACTTTTTAAAAAATGTGTGGTACAATTCTGGGTTAGATATACAGGTGTTGTTTTTGCAGTGTCCCTGGTTGATGAGGTATGCCCCTCCATTCCTTAGCAGAATCTCTTCACTGCCAATCTCACCTCTCCCACTAAAGAGTTTTCCACTTTTGCCAATCACTTTCTTACAACACTATAAGTGATCAACTTCAGCTCATGAGTGAGAACATAAGGAACTCTGTTATTTGTTTCTTTGATAATCACTGAAAATGACCTACATCATGTCCATCAAACGTTCTGCAAAATCCTTCTATCTCTCCTTTTTTATGGCTGCATAATATTCCAGTGTGTATATGCCGCATTTATTTTATCCATTCCAAATTTGATGGGCAGCATGGTTGGTACCAAGTTTTTTGCAATTGTTGTTAGAGCTGCAAAAAAACGTACTGGGGCAGGTATTTTTATGGTAAAATGATTTGAGTTCCTTCAGGTATATTCTCCACAGGGGAATTACTGAGTCACATGGTAAGTCAATATCTTGTCCCTATACAAACCACCACACTGTTTTCCAAAGATTTTGTGCTACTTTTCAGTCCACATGCAGTGTAGAAGCATTTATTTCTTCCCAAATCCTTACCTGCTTCTGTTATTTTTTGTTTCATTAATGATGGCAAGTCTTACAGTTGGTGTGTGGTATTTCAAAATGGTTTCATTTGCATTTCTTTGATGATGAGTGAGGCTGAGCAATTATCATGTGTCTGCTGATTGCCCGTATCTTTTCTTATGAAATAGGTTCAATCATGTATTTTGCACCCTTGTCAACGGGAATGTTTGTCTGAATATTCTGAGTTTCTTGCAGATCCTAGATGTTATGCCTTTTTACAGATATGTAGGCAGAGAATCATTTTTCCCATTCTGTTGCTGTATCCCTGGCTTCTGACGGTTTCTTTTGTTTTGCAAAAGTATATTAATTTGATGAGATCACACTTGTCTAACTTACTTCTTAAAGCATGTGTATTTAGGACTCTGAGGAGTAATTAGTTTCCGGTTCCAGTTTCCCTAATGGAGTCTCCTGCGTTTTCTAAGATTATTATAATTTTGAGTTTTACGTTTAGGTTCTTGATCCATTTAGAGTTAATGTGTTTGGTGATAGATAGGGGTCCTGTTTCAATCTTGTGCATGTTTTCAGCCTTTTCCCAGCACCATTTACTGAATATGTTCTCCATTACCCAGTGGTTCTTGGAGGTTTTTTCAAAGATGAGTTAGTTGAGAATTGCGGATTTTATTCTCTCTCATGATCCATTGGCCTATGGACCTATTCTTTTACCCAATACCAGGCTGTGTTGATTACTGTAAACATATAGTAAACTTTGAAGTCTGGACCTGCAATAGCTCCTGCTTTGTTTCTTTTGATACGATTCTTTTGGTTATTCATGATTGTTTATGGTTTTATATGAATTCCTTTTTGTAAACTCCAGGTCTGAGAAGAATGATGTTAACTTCATGGTTATTTCATAGCATCTTTAGATTGAATAAACTGCTAATTATTTATTAAAAGAGGTAAGTAAATTCAGGAAAACAAGAATGTCAAATTGTCATTCATGACATCAGCCTTAGTACTTTACATCATAACGGCAGAGACCTTGACTAATGAGCAATCCTTAGGCTTCAAGAACTTATGTACAGTCCTCTGCGTAATGCGGTAGACATGGTGGATTTCATTCCCAAGAAGTGAAGATATCCATGTCTTCACATGTTGAATACATTCAAAAATTTTTCCAGGAATACATGACCATTCAATAATCCTCTAAATGAGGTAGTCTTTTTTTTTTTTTAAAGCAGTGTTAATTGAGAGGACTGAGGAAACTCCCAAAATTGGAGAAGACTTAGGGGATTGCCCGTGAAGTACTCTTTTATTATTATGATCAATGAGTGCTGTAGGAGCTTGGCTAAAGCACAACAAAATAAT
>NW_006947503.1:0-3024 GCF_000164805.1 Carlito syrichta | reverse complement strand
CTGCAGTTCGAGACCCGCCTGGGCAGCGAGACTCATCTCTACAATAAATCAAAAAATCAGCCGGGCGTGGTAGGGCATGCCTGTAATTCCGGCTACTTGGAAGGTTGAGGTGGAAGGATTGCCGGAGCCCAGCAGGTCAAGGCTGCGGTGGCCGAAAGCGGCCACTGCACTCCAGTCTGGGCAACAGAGTGAGACTCCAACTCAAAAAAAAAGGGGGGGGGGGTTAATCTTACTTAAATTGTTCTTGCTACAATAAAATAAAATAAAAGGCATGAATGAATTCATAGAAGACAAAGAAAATGAGTGATCCTAAAAGGGAGAATGTTTTACTTAATATTTTAAAGGCAACATTTTTTACCCTCTATTCTACATCCAAGTAATTTGAGGTGCTCTGATTTTCTCTTCTACTCTATATATGTGAGATATTCAAGAGTAAAATAATCTATGTTTCACTTACCTCTCTGCCCTCAGAGTGACACAATGATGAAATTAACAAATGAATTAGAGGTTGGGGCTTTTACTTTTATTTTTAACATTGTATCTTTATGAACTGATGAGAAAACAAATGCTTTGCAGAATCTATTTCACTGTTCAATATTAATATTATTCATTAAAGATGTTTTCTATAATGAACTAAAGCTGAAGTAGACTCAATTCCTTAGGGTTTTTGGATAAAGCACACTTTCAAATCTCATTTTTAAAAATGTCGTATAGTTTTGTCATCAGTTCACTAGGATTGTTAATCTGCTTTTACCTATTTTCCGAGTAAGTTTCTCATGATAAAATAGAGAAGCATGCTTAAAATGTGTTACAAAATATTTGTCTGCAGTTTCAAAAAAGAAATTACATAAAACTCAGAAGACCAGTGAATGTATGATCTACTATGATTCTTAATAGTTAACTCTCAAAGGGGTGTGTGTGTGAGAGAGAGAGATTTATGTCATTGTATCACATGTGTAGACTTATGTTGTCATCATTGCAGTTAAGACATGAAGCTATTTCATTGACTGAAGTTTTCCCTCCTTCCCCGTTTTAGTCACACCCACTCCATTCCTCCTCACCCTCCTTATCTGAGCAACCACTATTTTCCAACTCTACAGTTTTGCCATATTGAGAATGTTATATAAATGGAATCATATTGCTTGATCTTTTGAGACTGACTTTTTGCCCAACATAATAGTCTTGAGATCTGGCCTCATTTTTATGACAATCAGTGTTTCACTCCTTTTTGGTTGAGGAGTAGTCTATAGCATGGGATTCCTTGGGCTTCTTGGATCTGTGATTTTATGCTTCTCTAGCAAATTTTAGTCATTATCTTATTTTTTCCCCATTTCACCCTCATTCTCCTCTCTTTTGAATTATGTTGACACAAAAGTTAGTACATCTATCTATATCTATAGTTTTATCATGGTGCCACTGAGTTTCTGCTCATTTTTCTGGTTTTTCTCTGCTGTTTAGACTGAAATATCTTCATATTTATTTTTCTTCATTTTGTCCTCTGTATTTTTGTTGCACTTATCCAGTGAAGTTTTGTGTCTTCTTTTTTCCCTGTTTCTGTAATTATGCTTCTTAGTTCTAAAATTTTTGTCTGATTTATTCATTTGTTATGACCAGAGTGCGAGAAAATATTCACCAACATGCAGGGAGTCAGATTTGAGTCTTTAATAGCCAGCTGCTGAGAGTGGGCTAACACCACTAAAAATCTCTCAACCCTGAGCAAAGCATTCTGGGGGCTTTTATAGGCAAAAACCACAGCTTTCACAATTACAGTTTATATTTCAGGGAGGGGTCAGAGTCAGGGATGAAACAATTTGCAGCTACCTGCTTGCTTAGTTTGACTGTTGACAAGCTGCTGTTTGTGCTTAACAGGATGTAGTGGGTAGGGAATTTCCAAGAAAGGAGGGAATTTACAGCTCAGGGGCTAAGAGCAGTTCTGGTTACACATGGGAGGGGCTGCATCTGGGCAACAGGCATGAAACTAAAATGGAAGATTTAGTTACTTATGTCAAACAAGCTTTTACAGGTTATTATAGGTTATACAGACATATAGGTTTTACAGTCATTTCATTCCCTCCTTTTACTTGTGCATGAGTTAAAGCATTGACTCGTCAGTTGTTGACAAAGGGTTATAGTGGGTTTTAACATACAGGAGTTTTACAGCTTTGATGTGCTGTTTGACAAAATGAACAAACCAATTGAGTATACAGGTCCCACAAGTAAACCGAGGAGGAGATGGACGAGTGGGCCTGCTAAACTAGAGATGAGAGCTATTAGCCATGAGCTTTAATTGAACAGAGAGTGGAACCAAAATTTATTATTATCCAGCTCTTTTGGTTGCTGGTCTGTTTCCCTTGATGTTACGGAGGGTATCCTTGACAACACTTGACTTATTGGCATAGAAACAGCATGATTTTCTGAGAGCAGCACAATGTCCCCCTTGAGATAAGAAAAGTAGATCTAGGCCTCTACAATTTTGGAGGACAACTTCTGCCAGAGAGTCTATCTGGTCATGCAGTTGGTCTATGGCAGATTGTATGTAATTTAAGTCTGAGTTGATATCTTTTGCATCATTAGATATTCTTAATTTTCCATGGACCAGAGCAGTGGTGCTAATGGCTGTTGTTCCAGCTATACCTAATCTGGTTAGGCTTGGCATGCTGCCCCTAATCTGGTTAGGGGCAGCATGTTTTTTGACGAGTTGTAGAGAGACTAGGGGGATTAAGTAATAGGTTTTCTTCAGGACCACTGTAAGCTTATATCTGGGGTAGCACATGGACAGTAATACATATCATAGGCTTATTGTTTAACATTTTAGCAGTTATAGTTGTGAGGCCCATACAACAAGCAAATCATGTTTTTCCTGGGGCCACATAGGATTTAGATTCAGTTACCATTACAGTAAGGGACAAATTACAGACATTGGCAAATGGGGAAGCTGTTAGGTTAAACTTTGAAGTTACTAGACATGAGGCATTTTTGGTTGTATCTTTCATAGTGACATGAATGGATTTTGGAGAGCATGTA
>NW_006947502.1:0-3745 GCF_000164805.1 Carlito syrichta | reverse complement strand
GTACCTGGTGAAAGACTATATATTAGTGGACTGGGGTTTTAATGGCTCTACACTTGCTGCAGCTAGAAGGCACTCAATGGATGGGTGTCCCCAACTCTTTCATTTAAAATTGGAATCAGACAAGCCCTTTCAGCCTCATTTGTGGAGAGCCCTCACAGCCCTTCAACCAGTCAGCCTGTCTAGGCCTGTTGGACAAACTCAGCTGTATTACATTAGGGCATGCTTACAGTCCTCCTATGTGTTTTTAGTATAGAATGAGTACCAAACTGTTAAAATTGAGTATCATAGCAATGTTTATAAGGTGTCTTGTACTGAGTGTATTTTATCTAATTGTTTAACTAATGCCTTTTATGAAGGTTTTGTTATTCTTAAGAGCCTCCTTTTTTGATGATTCCTGTCCACGTGTCATCTCATTGGTATGATGAATATGGTTTGTAGACATTGCATGAGGTTAATTCTCTTTTGGAAAGACAGAAAAGATTTTTGTCTTCTTCAGTTTTAGAAATTACAGCTTTGATCGCTATTGCTAATTCAGTAACAGTTTCAGCAGTAGCTCTATCTAAGGAATTCCACACAGCAACCTTTGCTGATCAGTTATCTAGGAATTTTTCTCTTGCATTAGCTACTCAAAAGATTATAGATCAAAAGCTAAAAACTACAGTAATGCTTTGGAGGAGGCAGTTTTAGCCATAGGACAAGATCTTATGACTGTAAAGATAAAATTGGCTCTCCGGTGTCACTCTGAGTTTAAATGGATTTGCCTCACTCCTTTAGAGGTAAATAAGTTTGTCCACACGAGGGACAAAATAAGAAATCATATCTTTGGAATTTAGAATCACTCAGACTTGAGTATAGAACTTACTAAATTACATCAAGAAATACAGGACATGACTGTTGCTAAGCAACAGTTCTGCTACTCAGGATTAGCCAGTTCTAATCATTCATCAAAGAAAGTCATTGATGTCTATACTCATTAATGTGGGAATTTGCAGAGCAGTGATTCTTGTGTTGCTATGCCTGCTTCCAATATTTTCAAGGTGTTGAAGACAAGATTTTCTCAGCTCAACACCGAATTCCGTGGGTTCATGCCTAAAAATAATAAAGGGAGAGATATTGGGAGCCAGCCTTGGAGGCCCACCTGAGCATTAGGGATCCAGGTGGGCTGTAGACCCTGAGACCACCAGGTTGTGTTCAGGAGCTGAAGGCTCATTCCCTCCTACTTTCTTTGATGTTTGGCATGATCCACTAGCAGGGACTTTGATGATCTAAGCATGAAGTTCTGAGAATAAGATAGGCATGGCTTACTCTAGGAATCCATTGTACTCGTTTCTCACAAACTGAGGTTTCGGCTTTAAACTTAACACCATTTAAACTCAAGTCACATTTGGGAGCCTTTTTCATGATGCAAGCTTCTTTATAAGATTTCAAACTATATTTGTAGAATTAGTATATACATTGAGAGAGCTGTTTCCAGCTTTAGATGGTATAGATGATAATCTAGACTTACCACAAATGGCCCTGCATGAACTTTGGACTGGGTCACATTCCTAAGAACCCAGTGTCCACTTTGGGCTGGGCTGCATTCCTTTACACCGGTTCTTTAGTTACAATTAGTGTACGTTTTTTCTACTTATAATAGAAACTGATTTTATTTTATTCATAGAAAGTATCATAGAATAGGTTACACTACGTCAGGTAATTATGTTAGTTCAAGCATGATCAAACATGATATTTTGAGGTTCTATAGAATAACAGTAACTTAGAAATTTCATTGTTCTCATTTTCTAATAATTGCAGTTTTGGCTTTAGTACAATTACAGTTTGCATTTAGATTTTATTTTAGAAGTTTTATTGCTGATGATCAGCCTTATATATTGGGATTAGGAATTATAAACTTTTATGGAAATTGAGATAGATACATAGGATTTTAGAATAGCCATTTTGTTAAGAGATTGTAATCAATTGTTCCTAGAAATGTCCCAGCGTGGTCTTTGGACTGGGCCGCATTCTTTAGGAATTGGTTTGAGTTCTAATTAAGAGTTTCAATAGTGTAGGTAGAATTAGAAAAGAATAGAAAGGTATTATGACTTAAGTCAGTCATTAGGTGTTGGGTATGCATAAGTTTTAGAAGTTATTGATTATTAGGCTTTTTGATATTAGAATTGTTGTATTGCCTTTGAGGAACATAACCCAAGCATAAGGAAGAGTGAGATGATTTTGGGATTCTCATGCTTGGGAAAATGCCTGGTGAGAGGGGGATGCCCCTCATCCACCTAGCTTTGTGTTCACGTGAATGTCTTGTGATTTTATTGGGATTGTCCTTCCTCATGCTTGAGAAAACACCTGGTGGGTGGGGGGATGTACCTCATACGCCTGGCCTTGTGTTCACGTGAAAGTATTATGATTTAACATGTGAAAATTTGGGATAAAAGACTCACCGTTGGTCCAAATAAATGACTTTGGCTCATTTCACTGAACAGTTGTCCATTTTCTTTCTTTCTCTTCCTTATTCTTTATATCTCTCCCTCCATCTGTCTCTCTTTCAATATCTATCTCTATTACAGAATCGACTTCTGCACTATAGAGAGTCCAGTCTCTTCCTTTCTACCCCTTTCTATTTCTTTCCCTTTATTTCTCCAGAATAATCGCAGATGCTGTCCCACCTTTCTGGGACCCTCTAAATCTCTGCAGGGGCTAGTCACCCATATGTTTACAGTAATCAACACGGCCTGGTTCTGGTCCAAGAATAGGTACATAGGCCAATGGATCAGGACAGAGAATGAAATCCTCCAATTCTCAACCAACTCATCTTTGAAAAATCCTCCAAGACCCACTGGGTAACATATACATATACAATAAATAGTGCTGGGAAAAGGCTGGCAACATGCAAAAGGTTGAAACAGGACCCCATTCTATCACCATACACATTAACTGCAAATGGATCAAAGACCTAAATGTAGAACACCAAATTATAATAGTCTTAGAAACGCTGGAGAAACCATTAGGGAAACTGGAACCAGAAACTAATTCCTCTTCAGAGTCCTAAATACCCATGCCTTAAGAAGTAAGTTAGACAAGTGGGATCTCCTCAAATTAATATACTTCTGCAAAACTAAAGAAAACATCAGAAGAGCAGGGATACAGCAAAAAGAATGTAAAAAACGATTCTCCACATATATATATATATATATCTGTAAAAAGGCATAACAACTAGGATCTACAAGAAACTCAAACACTCAGAAAAATCAGACAAACATTCCCTTTGAAAAGTGTGCAAAATACGTGATTCAACACTTTTCATAAGAAGAGATATGGGAAGCCAGGAGACACATGAAGATTGCTCAGCCTTACTCATCATCAAAGAAATGCAAATAAAACCACTTTGAAATACCACATACCCCCTGTAAGACAGGCCATCATTGATAAAACAAACAATAACAGATGTAAGTCAGGATTTGGGATGAAATAAATGCTTCTGCACTGCATGTGGACTGAAAAGTAGAGCAACATCTTTGGAAAACTGTTTGGTGGTATGTAAAGGACAAGATATTGACATACCCTTTGACTCAGTAATTCCCCTGTCGAGAATATACCTGGAGGAACTCAAATCATTTTAGCAAAAATATACCAGCACCAGTATGTTTTTTTTCAGCTCTAATCACAATTGCAAAAAAACATGGTACCAACCATGTTGCCCAACAAAGCTGGAAAGGATAAAATAAATGTGGTATATACACAGGGAATG
>NW_006947501.1:0-821 GCF_000164805.1 Carlito syrichta | reverse complement strand
ATACTGAGAAGGACTGGTTACTCATCCAACGAGACACTGGTATCCAGATTGGAGAGAGTGCATTTATGGATCAAAAATGGACTATTTATACATAGTGAAAAACTATAACAAAGACTATCAGAAATAAACAAACTGTTATTTCATACTTACAAAACAAGGGCCTACTTACAATCCCCTTATACTTTTCTTGTATGGAATGAATATCAAAGGCTTACAATTGACTATCACAATAATGTTTATAAGGTGTCTTGTGTGAAATGTCTTTTAACTATTATTTAACTGATGCCTTTTATAAGGGATTTGCAATCTTAAAACAACCTCCCTATTTAATGTTTACAGTACAGCTGTCTTCTCGCTGGTATGATGAGTATGGTTTACAAATGCTGTATGAAGTCAATTCTCCTCTGAATAAAAGACAAAAAAGGTTTTTGTCCACTGTAATCTTGGGAATTACAACCCTAATAGCTGTTGCTAGTTTGGTAGCAGTTTCAGTTGTGACTTTAAAAATTAGGTTGGCTCTTCGATGTTACTCTGAGTTTAAATGTTTAAACTCTGAATTAAATGCCTTTCTCTTTTAGAAGTAAATACATCTGTCCACACATGGGACAAAATTAAAAATCATATTCGTGAAATTTTGAATAATTCGGACTTAAAAATGGACCTTACTAAATTGCATCAGAAAACTCAAGACTTGGTTGCGGAAAAGCAATTCTGGTCTACTAAATTGTCCAGTTCTATATTTAACAATTTTTCTTCATTCATTGATCAAAAATTGTTAATGTCTATATTCAGTAATGTGGGAATTTGGGAACAGTGATTCT
>NW_006947500.1:0-495 GCF_000164805.1 Carlito syrichta | reverse complement strand
CAAGAGTGCTTGAAGCCTAAAGTTTGCTTATTAGTCAAGGTCCCTCCCATTATGATGTCCCAGTTCTGAGGCTGATGTCATAAATGACAATTTGACATTTGTTTGAATTTGTTGACATTTGACTGCTTGTTTCCCTGACTTTACTTAACTCTTTTAATGTAAAAGATAGCCTTTTAGCCAATCTACAGATTCAATGAAATAACCATTAAATTAACATAATTCTTCTCAGACCTGGAGTTTACAATAAAGAATTCATATGAAACCATAAACAATTATGAATAGCCAAAAAAATCTTATCAAAAGAAACAAAGCAAGAACTATCTCAGTTCCAGACTTCAAACTTTACTATATGTTTACAGTAATCAACACAGCCTGGTATTGATACAAGAATAGGTCCATAGGCAAAGGGATCAAGACAGAGAATGAAATCCTCAAATTCTCAGCCACTCATCTTTGAAATACCTCCAACCCGCTGGGTAGTAGAGAACGTATTTA
>NW_006947499.1:0-744 GCF_000164805.1 Carlito syrichta | reverse complement strand
TAAGCTTTCTGTCAGCAGATCCTAGACCCAGTGGGCAGGTTCACCCTCAGCCTCAGCTGTCAGTTTTTGATGTCCTGGCTCCTGAGGTTTCTCTGCTTCTTTGGATGATACTTTGTGAATTGTCACTATTACCAAAAAAAACCTCTGCTTTCTCTCAAATTATGAGATAAGAGAAGTTGTGCCTTCAGGGCATGCTGTAGTCATTTTTTTCTTGGCTTTCCCCTTTTGGAATAATGGTCCTCCAGTTAAAAATTACTTTTTCTCACATATTTCTTATTTGCTTTTGGGAAAGCACAGGAACATGAGAGTTTATATGTTTGCATGCAGGTGGTGAGGCAAGGAGGTGGGATCCAAGAAATTGACAGGTCTGGAGTCCGGAAATGGTGTGGGACATTTGGTGTCTTCCCTGGGCTAAGCGGGGGGCAGGTGATGTGCAAACGGACTGCCCAGGAGAAGCCTGGCCCATCTTTAAACTTGCCCACCTGTTCTCAGCCACAAGAAAGAGACCCAGCCAAGGCAGCATCATCAGGGATGCACCAAGAACTCCACTTAGCCTAGGAAATTCTTGTGCTCCATTGCCCAGACTTCTATTATATGGGAATCCATGGCAGGGACCTTGTGACATTTGCACTTTCCACTTTCCTCCGCCCCTGCCTCCTTGACTTTTCCTTCATTCAATGGCCTCACCTATCCTGTTCCAAACATACCCATCTACCCAGATTTACCTTTCGCAGGAGCCCTGAG
>NW_006947498.1:0-675 GCF_000164805.1 Carlito syrichta | reverse complement strand
CAATAAATCAAAAACTAGCCCAGGTATGATAGCACGCGCCTGTAGTTCCAGCTACTCGGAAGGCTGAGGCAGAAGAATCACTGGAGACCAGCAGGTTGAGGCTGCGGTGGCCGGGAGCGGCCACTGCACTCCAGTCTGGGCGAAGGAGTGAGACTCCAACTCAAAAAAAAAGGAACAAAAAAAGAGAAAATAGCTGTAACATATCAAGTCTCAAGAAAAATAATTATAGTTATTCTGAAGTGATTATAAGCAATAAGACACAAAGAAAATACAAAATTTTAAAACAGGGAAGATTCGATGTCCTCAGTAACACCTATCATTTTATGCAAGCTTAAATTGTATTTGTCTTAAATAAGAATTTAGATGAATTCAAAAAAATGTTGGTCTTACCTTTTTCCCTGAGAATTGAAGCAGCTGTGAAAGTATTTTACCTGCTGAGATAACTCTTAAGATCTGACACCAAGTGTACATTCCATCCTGTCCTTGGCTGAAAATGAAATGGACCTACCACCTTCATTCCATCAATACAGCAATGTAATGGGGTGAATACAAGGTCTGCTAATTCCAGAGTCCATGGCTGCCATATGCTCACCTTAGGATTTTAGTGGGTCTCCTTTTTTTAGTTTTTGAGAAGCAGGATTTATTGAGAGGAGAGACAAGCTCCCACAGTGGAGA
>NW_006947497.1:0-4190 GCF_000164805.1 Carlito syrichta | reverse complement strand
GAAAATACTGAGTTACATGGTAAGACAATATCTTCTCCCCTTTACAAAACACCACAGTGTTTTCAATAATGTTGCTCTACTTTTCAGTCAACATGCAGTGTAGAAGCATTTATTTCTTCCCAAATCGTTACCCTCGTCTGTTTTTGTTTGTTTCATTAATGATGGCCAGCTTAGAGGGGGTATGTGGTATTTCAAAGTTGTTTCTTTTGCATTTCTTTGATGATGAGTGAGGCTGAGCAATTTTCATGTGTCTGCATGCTGCCTGTATCTCTTCTTATGAAAAGTGTCCAATCACGTATTTTGCACACTTTTGAAAGGGAATGTTTGTCTCATTTTTCTGAGTGTTTGAGTTTCTTGTAGATCCTAGATGTTATGCCCTTTTATGTTGGTTGCCGGCCACAGAGGTCCACTGAGCGTTGGAGATTAGGAAGGGCCATAGACCCTGAGACCACTAGGAATTGTTCAGTAGCTGTTGACCCATTCCCTCCCCCTTTTCCATTTGGCACAAAACTACCAAGAAAAGCTCCAGCAGGCTCTAACAGAGAACTCTGAGACCGGAATGTACACAGCTAACCTAGGAGTCTATTGTTCCCATTCCCCACATCTTATGGTCTTTTTTCTTTATTGAAATTTAAGTTTGGCTTTGAGTCACATTGAGGAACCTTAGTGCAGGTCACAGGTTCTCTTGATGCGACCTTTAGAAATTTATAGATATAGATTTTAAGAAAATAGTTTATATAGATTAAGAAAAATTAAGTAACCATTTTATTATAGAAGTGTGGTTAGTTGAGTTTGGCTTAGAGGGACTAGTAAAGTTTGTATTAGGCCAGCTAGTGCTATGAGAGAGTAACCATAGCACCAACTGTTTTATAAAAACCAGTTTGAATTAGCATAGAAAAGTAAAAGGCAATATATCATGATGTTGGTTTCAGGTGTAAGCATTAAACGATGTTATGTAACTAGAAACAATTAAGGGTACATAAGAACTGGATAAGAACTTCATATTTTTCCTTATGTCTGAAAAATACATCCGTTTGAGATGGAGGGATGTCCTGTGTGCATCTGGACCTGTTCAGGTAAAAGGCACATGCTACCTTTTGTGTAACAATAGCAGAAGGAGTTCCCATGATGATAACTTTGTGGAGTTTGGGGATAAACGCCGTGGAATTACACCCATTAAATGGCTTCTACACTAGGCATAGTCCAATCTCTTTCTTTCTCCCTTTTCTCTTTTTTTCTCTTTATTTCTCCAGAATAATTACCGACACTGCCGCAGCTTCCAGGCACCCTCTAAATCTCTCTGCAGGGGCTGGTCCCCAGCACCTGGCGCCCAACATGGGTCCTTGAAAAGATACATTTTTTTCTCGTTTCAGGATGGCTAATATCTTACCCAGGATATTACAGACCCCTCTATAAAGACAGACAAAGTGAGGATGGATAAACAGAATTTTTGTAAAGCTAGAGCCGTGATCTAATCATGGGCCACAGCAAATCTAAAAAACATGAAATATTCATCAATATCTTAAAAATACTCTCTCTAAACATAAAACTATAGTTTCTGCTACTGATCTAAGTTGTTTTCTACATTTTTTTAAGAATCATTGTCCCTAGTTTCCTAAGAAAAGACAATAAATTTAAATATCTGGAAAAAAGTGGGAAAAAAACTAAGACTGTATTATATTCAACATGGGTCCAAAAAGGTGCCACCTAATGCTTTTTCTTTATAAAACATAATAAAAAATTCTTTAAATCCCCTACATGATTATAAAAAATTTTCCTTCCATAAAGGCCGATAATAATGATAAGAAAACAAAAAAAATTTCCTTTCACTGCTACCTCTACACCTTCAAATTATAATGATAAATTATCCAAACAGGACACGACAGTTTTGGAAAATAACGCCACAAATACCATGATAACAATTACCTTAATAACACAATCTACCTCTTCCACAAGTCCCTCTCTGTAAGACAGAGATAAAAAAGCTAACCCTCACACCCGGCAGTGACCCTGACCCTCCTTTTCTTTTTGAAATACAGGTTACTCAAACAGAGACAAAAAAAAGGAGATTTAAGTTTATCAACATGTATTCCAGTGACTATTACTGACATTGATGGTGTGGGCAAAACCCAATGGGAGACTTTACATTACAAGTTGGTAACAGAATTAAAAGAGGCCAGTTCACAATATGGTCCTTTGGCTGCCTATACTCTTACTATTTTAAATCAATTCACTTCTCACTGGATGACTACTTCTGATCGACAACAATTGGCTAAACGCTTGTTATCCAGAGGAGCCTATTTACTTTAGAAAACAGAGTATAAAGATCAGGTACAAATTCAGATGACCAAAAATCAAAATCAGCCACCAGATACATTTGTTATTGTTAAAAATATGCTGACAGATATTGGACAATATGCCACATACAACACTCAAATAATTTTCCCTAAAAAAATATACTCATACAAGCCACTGTGCTTCTATGGCTTAAAAAAATTGCCTACTAATTCCACTCAAACTCCTTGTTTGTTTGTTGAGAGTCAGCCTTGGAGGTCCTCCTGACTGACAAAGTCAAGGTGTGCTGAGGACCCCTGGCCGCAAAGCGAGTCCAGACAGCTGAGGCCCTTCTGTCTTCCGTCTTTGCTGTTGATACAGCTGAAGAAATTCTGTGCAGTCGTGGAAGAAGAAGATGGCATGTTTATGCGAAGAATCACAGCTAACCTGGAAATGTCATGGTTCATTTTTCCATTTCTCACTATGCTGTTTGGCTTTTCCTAACATATGCAAGGGTTAAACTCTGAAGCACATCAAGAATGCTTTCTTTCACTTGGTTATAAGTTACTAGTTATTGCTTAAGTAACAAATTATATAAGTATATTCACTTCTTATTTGATTTAGAATTATGTAGTTTAGTGTTTAGACATAAGGTGTTTTAGAAGCACAAGTTTATAGTAAGTTTATTATGAATTCGTTATAAGTTCTAACACTTGTACAGGAGTTGTGTAGGTGATTTATAACCCTGTTTTCACTGACTTAGGATAAAGATTAATGTTGAGGTTTTTACTTAATTTAATAGTTAAAACTCTAAGTAAACATTTATAAAGTGGGTTTTCACTGAACTCATAATATACTAATCAGACACTTTTATGACAGATCAGCTAAAACAGAAAGCAACCTTGAGGGGCCTGGGAAACATTACTAAAAGCTTCTTTTGAGTTACCGTTAGAAACAAGCACTGCAAGATAAGAGAAAAGTAAAGAGGACATGTGGACAAGGGAGGCGATCACAGGACTCTGAAGAACATAAGAGCCAAAGATGAGAAAATTCCTGACACATAAGGAAATACACACTTAAAGAAACTTTCTTGAAACATTTCAAGAACTATAATTTGGGATATCGGACTGAAAGTATCATTGTTGGCTTTATGAATAAGACTTGTCTAAATGCCTATGGGAATCTTGGATTATTTGCTACTAACCCTATGGGAATCTTGGTTTGTTTGCTACTAAGACCACTAGATGGTAACTTTTAGAAGATATGTACATGAAGGAATTTTCTTTGTCTTGCTCCTTCACGAATGGTATAAAAGCTCTGTGTTAACTAACATTAAATTGTCATCTGTTCAGGAAGCAGGTGTCCGAGTCTATTATCTTCATCCGTCGCCTATCCATCTCTCCTTCAGGACTTCTCACGACCCTTTCGGGGCGGGCCCCCACATTTGTCTGAGATAAAACAAAAGACATATAAAAACTATGAAGATTTCATCTCCAGCCTAACCACCACCGTCAAACGGATAATTACTAACTAAGAGACAACAAAAATTTTAGTTAAACACTTGGCTGTTAAAAAAGCTAATAACACTTGTCAGACTTAAATAAGACTGATAGAAAAACCAACAATATAATCGATTAATCAGACAATGACGATGATAATGATAAAAAGACCTTCCTTTTTGCCACCTTTCCTACATATTTTTCTAATATTTTCTTTTAAAGTTTAAAAATACTAAAATAAAACATGGATTTAGTTACAATATTTTTTTCTTATAAAAATACAAAAAACTCAAACAGTAATAAACAAAAATATATAAATAATATATAAGTGATATAAATAATATAAACAATATATATAAACTATATATGTAATATAAATAATATAAACAAAATATATAAACAAAATATAAATAATAT
>NW_006947496.1:0-761 GCF_000164805.1 Carlito syrichta | reverse complement strand
CAATGGTCACTTATCCCTGGAGAAATTTTGGGATGTGTTCACCATGTGAACACATGGTCATCTCACTTCTTGGGAATGAAATCCACCAAGTCTACCGAATTTGCCAGAGAACTGTACACAAGTGCTTGAAGCATAAGGATTGCTCAGTTGTCAATATCCCTCTTGTTATAATGTCAAAGATCTGAGACTGTTGTCATAAATGACAATTTGACATGCTTGTTTCCCTGACTTTACTTGCCTCATTTAGTGTAAAACTTAGCGTTTCAGTCAATCCACAGATATAATGAAATAATCATTAAGTTAACATCATTCTTCACAGACATGGAAATTACAATAAAGAATACATATGAAACCATAAACAATCATGAACAGCCAAAAGATTATTATCAAAAGAAACAAAGCAGGGGCTATTGAAGTTCCAGTCTTCAAACATTACCAAATGTTTACAGTAATCAACACAGCTTGGTATTTGTACAAGAAAAGTCCATTGGCCAGTGGATCAGGACAGAGAATGAAATCCTCAAATTCTTACCCAAATCATCTTTGAAAAAACCTCCAAGACTCACTGGGAAATGGAGAACACATTCAGTAAATGATGCTGGGATAAGGCTGACAACATGCACAAGATTGAATCAGGCCCCAATCTATCACCATACACATAAATCTAAATGAATCAAAGACTTAAACATAAAACAAAAAATTATAAAAATCTTAGAATACGCAGGAGACATCATTAGGGAAACTAATTCCTCTTCAGATCC
>NW_006947495.1:0-4872 GCF_000164805.1 Carlito syrichta | reverse complement strand
AAAAATCTATTTGCCCCTTGGAAACTTTTTGGTGAGTGCCTTTACATGTTATTGAAAACCCTTTGGGCCTTGCTGCACTACAGAATGCAATTACCCACTGTTACCCAGTTGTCTATTGTGAGACTCAGTTCTCCATCAGTCCCCAGAGATAATAGATTTGAAATATCATCATCTCTTAAAGACTGCAACTGAAGCACATAAGTCATCTGTCCAACTCCCACTGAAAACCAGCATATTATCTACAGGAAATCTGGTTGGTGATCAGTGATCATTAAAACCTGCTTATATTCTTCTAGTCACTGAGTACTCACTACCTCTCAAGGTGCTCGAGTCACTGACTGACTGTTTTTTGAACCTAGAACCTCATGGAATTCCTGCTCTTAACCCATTCCACAGCTTTCTTGGTATCTGAAGGTGGTGCTCATGGCCTAGAGCTTTATGGCATTTGGTATTCAATGACAAAATCCATCTTCTACCCAGAAGCCAGAGAGATCTTATTAAACAAACAAAGCACATTATTCCCCTTTATTGTGCAAGACCTCTCAAAGTTTCCCACTATAGACAGGAAAATTCCCCTAACATCTGACCATGACACAGAGTCTGAATAGCCTGCTCTTCTGACCTCACCTACCTGACACCCTCTTCTTTCCACTCCCCACTCTAGCCACAATGGCCTTTGCTCTGTTTCTCAGGGATCCAAGTTCATTCTGTCTGGGCAACTCTGCACTAGCTGGTCACTTCCTGCCTGCAACAGTCTTCCCTTATCTCTTTGCAAAGGTCATCCCATTTCAGTTGCTGTGTCTCAGCTCAAAGCTCACCTCCTTGAATGAACCTTCCTTCACCAAGTCTTCTAAATAGTGGCCCCACCTCCTTCTCTTCACCTCTCATCACTCTCTATCACATCACCCTGCCTTATTTCCCCACACTTTTATCATTTTATCTGTACTAATTTTTTTGACTGAGTGTGGTAGCTCATGCCTGTAATCCCAGCACTTTGGGAGGGAGGCTTGAGGCAGGAGGATCACTTGAGGTCAGGAGTTTAAGACCAACCTAGAAAACAAAGTGAGCCCTATCGCTACAAAAACCAAAATATAATTAGTTGAGTGTGGTGGTGTAGTCCCAGCTACACAAGAGGTTAAAGTGGAAGGATCACTTAAGCCTAGGAGTTTGAAGCTACAGTGAGCTATGATCATAATACTTTCCTCCAGCCTGGATGACAGAGTGAGAACCTGTTTGTAAAATTCGAATAAATAAGTAAATAAAATAAAATGATTTTCTGGTTTTTATTTGTATATATTTGTGGTTGCTTGAGTCAATGTAATTTCCCTGAAAATAAGAGGTCTCATTTGTGCCCTAGAAAGATGCCTGGGATAGGGTAGGTGCTTAGTAAGTATTTGATGAGTGAGTGAGTGAACAATTGAATGAATGAATGACTAGCTCTGGATGAGGGGGTTACATGACCCACAGTATGTGCTGAGGAGGAGTTGGACCCACACTATTTTCTCTTTCACCCAAATGAGGACACTCTATCCGTCCACAGCCCACAATAGGCACTGTCTTTAAATGTCTATTGTAATTACTAGAATCAGATTTCCATAAATATGATTCCTCTACCAAGAAGCATACATCATATATTATTCTCCCCATGTTAAATATAGATTTGTCAAAATGTACCATCCATCTTTCAGGGTGAAATGTATATGAGGAGCACATAAACTCCATTAAAATATTATAATATGCCTTGCAGTATTTTTAGGATCTCGTCTTTCCCTGTACTGCAGGGAAATATTATTTTGTAGGATATAAATCTTATGTTCAAGATATATTCCCTCATGTCATCTACTTGGTTTGGTCCTCTGGGGCCCTCATTGATGAACTTTAGGAGTGAAGAAATAAAGGTGGGACAAGGTGAAAGAAATGGAAGCAGGTGGACAGAACAAATTCTTAGACTCACAAGAGGCCAGGGTTTTTCCTCCTCAAATTACCTCCCTGTATTTCCCCTCTGAAAATCTCTCTTTCTTTAAATTGAGTGCTTTATCCTCTAAGGCTAAGAGGGTACATTTTCCTACTACTCCTTAACAGAGCATGGTTTGGAGGTAGCCTGGCCTGGATTTACTTGGGAGGGTCCTGGCTCTCAGAGTTGCTCAGCCTCTGAACATCAAGCTGTCTCCACATTTCAGTCAAAGCCAAGCAATGACAGAATGATAGGGAGGGAGGGAGAGAGAGAGAGAGAGAGAGAGAGAGAGACAAAGAAACAGATCTGTCAGACCAAGGCCTGTGGGAGAAGGCGGTCATTGGTGAAATGAAAAAAATATATATAATAGTTTCTAGGCCTTATAACTACTCTGAACCTGTCATAATAGATACTTAATAGAAGAGATAACATGATCCTGTAGAAAAAGTATTAGACTAGATGCCAGAAGACCTGGAGGTTTCTCTTTTTGCATTGATCACTACAGAGTTCTTGCATTGCCATAAGTAAATCCTACAGTTTTTTGGGCCTCAGTTTTTCTGTCTGTAAAATGATGGTTTAAACTTTGTAAACTTTAACACCTCTTCAGGATCTGGCATTCTAGATTCTTGTCTGATTGATTATAACATGTTTACTGATTCAACAACTCTTTCATTATTTTCTAGTCAAACCTAGCAAACTCCAGGGCACTTTTTCAAACTCAGAGGGCAGGTAAGGCTCTGAGTTCTTGGATTTATTGCAACAGAATCCTAGCACTATATCTAGGTGCATTTGGAGTCTTGAGTTTTATTTAAGACACAATTTTTAACCTGCCACCCAGAATTGGTTACCCAGTGGAGTAGATTAGAGGAGGCAGAGAGAAAGGGAGCTAGAGATGAGACTGTATCGCTAGATATGACAAGCAGTGGGAGAGAAAGGGTATTTGAAAGCAGAATCAGAACTTTGTGTGTATTGGTCTACACACAGACCCTGCCATGCTGACATAGAGTCAGGATCATGTACAGTATCTTCTATTCAGAGAGCACTGGCATACACTATACTTTCTGATGTTAAGAATTAAGAGTTAGCTGGGCTTGGTGGCTCAGTCTGTAATCCCGTGCCTTTGGGAGGCTGAGGTGAGTGGATTGCCTGAGCCCGCGGGTTCAAGACCCACCTGGGCATTGAGACCTCATCTCTACAATAAATCAAAAAATCAGTGGGGCGTGGTAGCGCATGCCTGTAGTTCCAGCTACTTGGAAGGCTGAGGCGGAAGGATCGCCGGAGCCCAGCAGGTCGAGGCTGCAGTGGCTGGGAGCAGCCACTGCACTCCAGTCTGGGTGATAAGAGTGAGACTGCAACTCAAAAAAAAAAAAAAAGAGAATTAAAAGCTGACATTTGAGCACTTACCAGGTGCCCAAGTACCAGACACTGTGCAAGTACCTGTCTTTGCATGAACTCCTTTCATTCCCTGAGATGGGTTATAAACTAGGTAAGTGAGGCCCAGAACCAGCATAAGTCCACACCAAAATATGATCTCTACCAATCTGACCACAGGGTGTGTGCACTTAAGATCTGTGATACGCCATGGATGTTGAAAATGTCTTGGAACATGAATCAGCTTCATTTTCTGAAAATCCTCACATGTAGCATCTCCTGATGCCTGATAAAGAGGCAATATTACATCAGGGTGTATTGATAGATAAAAAACAAAACTGGGTGGTATGCTTGATGTATCTCTCTCTTATCCCTGGAAAGAGCATATATTCATACATCTATTCTTCTATTTATCCATCTATCTTTCCATCTGCCCACCATTTGACACCCAGCATCTGAAATTCCTGAGACCATGTTAGGCAATGGACATACAATGGTAAACCAGGCAATCTCCAACCACGAGGACTGTCACCTTAAAGTAGGAAAGACTGACAATGAACTAGGCAATAGCAATTCAGTCTATGTGTTGTAGTCGGGATGAATTCAGCAGAGAGGGGTACCTAACCCCAGCCTTTGGGGACCTCAAAGGAGACTCAAAAGAGGAAGTGCCAGCTTCAACCCTGAAAGACAAGCAAGGCTCTACCAGGAGAGAGGTTTGCGGCTGTTACACATGCATACAGAATACACATTACATGTGTATTCCAGGTGGAAGGAACAGCCGCAGCAAAGATCTGGCAGAGACAGAAAGACAGCGTGTTCAGGAAACACTGCCAGTGTCAGGTTCTGAGGTCCCTGTCTCTAGGAGATTCTGTAGCAGAATGTGTCCAGCAATCAGAACCAGTGAAAAATGAAGCCAGGAATTCCCTCTTGGGGAGGTAGGAGGGCGGGAACTGGCAAGGCAGGAAAACCCACACACCACACTGCATGATGCGGGCTGTCCGATTCCATCCTTGGTTCACTTGAACCTCTTTGATAATCACTCCAGGTTAGGGTACTATCCACTTAGTATCAATAAATCTCCCAGCCCTGGGCACTGGCCCTGATAGCTCTCTTTCTGGGAGGGAACTCCTGATCTTAGCAACTTCTTTTTACTGTCACTTCATTTAAGGTCTCTCACACTGACATTTCTCCTTGATTTCTGGCTCCAGTCCCTGGAAGTGTGGCAGACTCATTGTAAATAGTAGATAATAAGGTGACAGGACAGCTTCATTCTGGGGAGGGAGATAGAAATTGTGTGTAGCTGGGGGAAAGTTAAGCACGTATCTTCCTCTCTGAATAATTCTGTCCCCTTCTTGATGGAAATCACATTCTTGATCACCCGATTCTAATGCTGTGACATCAGATGTGTTTTGTTTCTACCACTCAGAGGAGAATGAGTATCCTTCCATCCTGGGCTTTTTTAATTTTTTTGAGTCAGAGTCTTGCTCTGTCACCCATGCTGGAGATCATGGCTTACCATAGTCTTGAACATCTGGGCTCAAGTGATC
>NW_006947494.1:0-762 GCF_000164805.1 Carlito syrichta | reverse complement strand
TGTGGGCCTGGCCCCCACAAGTGGCGACCAACGTGGGGCTTGAAGGTAATCTTTCTCTTTCTTTACAGGACGGATAGGACCTCACCTGGGGCTTGCAGGCCCCCACTGTAGAGATAAGCAGGGAAAGGATAGGTGAGAAGTGCTAGAGTCGTGATAAACTCATGGGCCAGAAACAGTCTAAACAAAGAAAACTGTTCATCAGTATTGTCATAGATACATTATCAAAAAGAGGAATGAAAGTTTCCTCTACACCTTTGTCTCGTTTTGTACAAGTACAGTGCTCCTGGTTCCCTAAAAAAGGCACCATTAATTTAACAACATGGACAAAGTTTGGAGAGAAATTAAAGTTATATTACACTCTCCATATTCCAGAGCAAGTGCCTGTAAATGCTTTTGCATTGTGGAATATAATTAGAGATGTCTTAAATCCACAAGAGTTTCGTAAAATGCCCATTAAAGTAAAAGAGGAACCAGGTGAAAGAAATCCCCTATTAACCCCGATTCATTCCCAGGCAATGTTAGTCACTGCTCCTGTTGATGATGATCCTCTACCCCCTGAGAATAAGGAAAATTTAGAAAAAAGAAGCAGCTAGGTATTATGAAAAAAAATCTGGATAATTTAAATTTGCTCCCTGGTGCCAAAAGACCTAGCAGCACCGGGGGCGGGGGGAGGCTTTGTGATTTGTGACCGTCTTGATTTGAGAGAAAAAAAATTGTTTTTCTATACTAATTCTTATTATATTAAAGGACTGTTCCTCATAT
>NW_006947493.1:0-750 GCF_000164805.1 Carlito syrichta | reverse complement strand
CCAGTCTGGGTGACCGAGTGAGACTCCAACTCAAAAAGGAAAAAAAAAGCAAAAAAAAGAAAATGTTACAGATGTGCAATCCTTAGAGAAAAGTTTCCTTATATGTTGAAGGAAATATAAAATCACATTCCCTTTATATTTTAACCAAATGTATATTTTTATAAGAATATTTCCATTGAATCCCCTAGTATTTTCTATACCTAAGACATAATGCTGTACTCTGATCAAAGTATTCAATTAATCTGATACTTTTAATCACCAAGCATTTAAATGAGGCACACAGAAAAAGAGAATTTGGGACCCAATATATATAAACCAAAATAACATGGAGATTTACAATGTAGCATGTATTTGGGCTCTACATTAATATAAAAATTTAGATAATTGAAAATTCTGAAAAATTGTGATCTTAGCAAAAGCAATGTTCAAATCCTGTAGGAAAAACTGTTCAAAGCCTGTTTCACAACACTAAAAACATCCAAAAGTTTCTAAACTAAAGAAAGTGCTAAAATATTATTTTGTTGTGCTTTAACCAAGCTCCTACAGCACTCAGAGATCATAATAATAAAAGAGTACCTCACGGACAATCCCCTAAGTCTTCTCCAATTTTGGGAGTTTCCTCAGTCCTCACAATTAACACTGCTTTAAAAAAAAAGAAAAAGACTACCTCATTTAGAGGATTATTGAATGTTCATGTATTCCTGGAAAAATTTTTGAATGTATTCAGCATGTGAACACATGGATATCTTC
>NW_006947492.1:0-4286 GCF_000164805.1 Carlito syrichta | reverse complement strand
TTTTATTGAGAGAACCAAGATACACACAAACTGGAAGGGGACCTGAGGGGGTTGGCTAAGAGGTAGTCTTTTATTATTATGGTCATTGACTCCTGTTGCAGCTCGGTTATAGCACAACTAAATAATATTTTAACACTTTCTTTACTTTAGAAACTTTTAGATGTTTTTAGTATTGTGTAACAGCCATTGAGCAGTTTATCCTACAGGACTTGAACATTGCTATAGCTATGATCATAATTAAATTTCCAGAATTTTCAATTATCTAGATTTTTACACTAATGTAGATCCAAAGTACTTACGGTTTTGTAAATCTCTATGTTATTTTGGTTTGTATATATTGGGCCCCAAATTCACGTTTTTCTGTGTGCCTCATTTTAATGCTTGGTGATTAAAAGTATCAGATTAATCGGATACTTTCTTGCAGAGTACAGCATTATGTCTTAGGTAGAGAAAGTACTAGGGGATTCAATGAAAATACTCTTTTAAAAATGTAAATTGGTTTAAAATATCAAGGGAATGTGATTTTATATTTCCTTCAAATATATAAGGGAAACTTTCTCTAAGAACTGCTCATCTGTAACATTTAATCAAAATTAACAAGCAAAAAACACAGAGCACACCAAGAAAATGTACACAAATTTTCAGAATGGATAAATCTGTATTAAATTGCGATACTGTTTTATTTTCTAAAATATTTAAGATTTATTATGCATTCTGCCTTCTGAATAGCACTTAGGTACAGTGAATCTCAAGGTTTAGTTTTCTAAGAATGATATCGATCTGGAATCTCAACAAATTTCAATTTAGGCTTAATAAAACATTCAGGATTTATGTGAGAAACACTGTAGTTGTCAATTTTGAAGGCAGAATTATACCATGTATTTCAACGTATTGAAAGGTAAAGGAGTTATCCTTGGAGTATTACAAAAGTCTTACAAAAGCAATCCCAGCATAGTGAACATTTCTAGGCCCAACTCTGAATTGTAACAATTTTTAAAGTTAAAAAAATAGAACAAACAAAGTCAGTTGCATGCTTTACAGCTTTCATTTATTTATTTATTTATTTTAATTAAAAAAATTTATTTTTCCATTCAGAGTTAGATATACAAGCATTGATTTTGCAGAGTCCCTGGTTGATGATGTATGCCCCTCCAATCTTTTGCAGAATCCCTCCACCTCCAATCGAAACCCTCCCCTAAACAGTTTTCCACTAGTGCCAATCACTTCTTACAGTACTATAAGTGATCAAAGTTCAGCTCACGAGTGAGAACCTATGGAACTCTGTTCTTTTTTTCTGTGATAAATCACTGAAAATGACCTACCTCCTATCCATCAAACGTTCTGCAAAACACTTATATTCGTCCTTTTTTATGTCTGCAAAATATTCCACTGTGTATATACCACTTTTATTTTATCCGATCCAGCTTTGATGGGCAACATGGTTGGTACCATGTTTTATTGCAATTGTGATTAGAGCTGCAAAAAACATACTGGTGCAGGTATCTTTTTGTTAAAAAGACTTGAGTTTCTCCAGGTATATTCTCTACAGGGGAATTACTGAGTCACATGACAGGTCAAGATCTTTTACCTTTACAAACCACCATACTGTTTTCCAAAGATGTTGCTCTACTTTTCAGTACACGTGCGGTGTAGAAGCATTTATTTCTTTCCAAGTCCTGACCTACCTCTGTTATTGTGTGATTTATTAATGATGGCCAGTCTTACAGGAGGTATTTTGTATTTCAAAGTGGCTTCATTTGCATTTCTTTGATGATGAGTGAGGCTGAGCGATTTTCATGTGTCTGCTGTCTGCCCATATCTCTTCTTATGAAAAGTGTCCAATCACGTATTTTGCACACTTTTCAAAGGGAATGTTTGTATGATTTTTCTGAGTGTTTGAGTTTCTTCTAGATCCTAGATGTTATGCCTTTTAACAGATATATTGCTTTAGATTCGTTTATCCATTTTGTTGGCTGTTTCCCTGCTCTTCTGATGGCTTCTTTTGTTTTGCAGAAGTATATAATTTGATTAGATCCCAGTTGTCTAATTTACTTGTTAAGGTATGGGTATTTAGGGCTCTGAAGAGGAATTAGTTTCCAGTTCCAGTTTCCCTAATGATGTCTCCTGTGTATTCTAAGATTTTTATAATTTTTTGTTTTATGTTTAAGTCTTTGATTCATTTAGATTTATGTGTATGGTGATAGATTGGGGCCTGATTCAATCTTGTGCATGTTGTCAGCCTTATCCCAGCATCATTTACTGAATGTGGTCTCCATTTCCCAGTGAGTCTTGGAGGTTTTTTCAAAGATGATTTGGGTAAGAATTTGAGGATTTCATTCTCTGTCCTGATCCACTGGCCAATGGATTTTTCTTGTACAAATACCAGGCTGTGTTGATTACTGTAAACATTTGGTAATGTTTGAAGACTGGAACTTCAATAGCCCCTGCTTTGTTTCTTTTGATAATAATCTTTTGGCTATTCATGATTGTTTATGGTTTCATATGTATTATTTATTGTAATTTCCATGTCTGTGAAGAATGATGTTAACTTAATGATTATTTCATTATATCTGTGGATTGACTGAAACGCTAAGTTTTACACTAAATGAGGCAAGTAAAGTCAGGGAAACAAGCATGTCAAATTGTCATTTATGACAACAGTCTCAGAACTTTGACATTATAACAAGAGGGATATTGACAACTGAGCAATCCTTAGGCTTCAAGCACTTGTGTACAGTTCTCTGGCAAATTCGGTAGACTTGATGGATTTCATTCCCAAGAAGTGAAGATGACCATGTGTTCACATGGTGAACACATCCCAAAATTTCTCCAGGGATAAGTGACCATTGAAGAATACTCTAAAAGAGGTAGTCTTTTTTTTTTAAGCAATCTTTGTCGAAAGGACCGAGAAACTCCCAAAATGGGAGGGGACCTGAAGGGGTTTACCACGACGTAGTCTTTTATTATTATGGTAATGGAGTGCTGTTGGAGCTTGTTTATAACACAACCAAATAATATTTTTAGCACTTTCTTTAGTTTAGAAAGTTTTGGATGTTTTTAGTATTGTGGAACAGCCTTTGAGCAGTTTTCCTACAGGATTTGAACATTGCTTTTGCTAACATCATGATCAATTTTTCGGGATTTTTATTTATCTAAATTTTTATATTAATGCAGAGCCCAAGTACTTACTACTTTGTAAATCTCCACGTTATTTTGTTTTGTATATATTGGGCCACAAAATCTCTGTTTTTCTGTATGTCTCATTTTAATTGCTTGATGATTAAAAGTATAAGATTAATCCGATACTTTGTTGCAGAGTACAGCATTATACCATAGGTAGAGAAAATACGGGGGGATTCAACGGAAATACTCTTTTAACAATATAAATTGTGTAGCTGGGCTCGGTGGCTCAGTCTGTAATCCCACGCCTTTGGGAGGCTGAGATGAGTGGATTGCCTGAGCCCACGGGTTCGAGACCCGCCTGGGCAGCGAGACCTCATCTCTACAATAAATCAAAAAATCAGTCGGGCATGGTAGCACATGCCTGTAATTCCGGCCACTTGGAAGGCTGAGGCGGAAGGATCGCCGAAGCCCAGCAGATTGAAGACTGCGGTGGCCAGGAGCGGGTACTGCACTCCAGTCTGGGTGACAGAGTGAGACTCCACCTCAAAAAATAAATAAATAAATAAAAATATAAACTGTGTTAAAATATAAAGGAAATGTGATTTTATATTTTCTTCTAATATATAATAGAAACTTTTCTCTAAAAATTGCACATCTGTAACGTTTAATCAAAATAAACAAGCAGAAAATGAGAGTGCACCAAGAAAATGTATACAAATATTAAGAATTTGAAAAGCTGTATTAATTTATGATAGTTTTATTTTCCTAAATTTTTAAGATTTATTATGCGTTCTGCCTTCTGAATAGTACGTAAGTACACTGAATCTCAAGATTCAGTTTTCTAAGAATGATATAGATCTGGAATCTCAACAAGTTTCAATTTAGGCAGAATAAAACATTCAGAATTGATGTGAGAAACACAGTAGTTGTCAATTTGGAAATCAAAATTATATCATGCAATCCAATGTATTAAAAGGAAAACGAGTTATCATTGGAGTATTATACACTTCTCTAAATATCAATCCCTGCATAATGAACATTCTAGGCCCAACCCTGAATTGTAACCATTTTTAAAGTAAAAAAAAAAAAATAAAAATAGAATAAACAAGTAAATCCAGTTGCATGTTTTACAGATTTCATTTATTTAATTAATTATTATTTTG
>NW_006947491.1:0-5417 GCF_000164805.1 Carlito syrichta | reverse complement strand
TTACGTACTATTCCAGAAGGCAGAACGCATAATAAATCTTAAAAATTTAGGAAAATAAAACTATCATAAATTAATACAGCTTTTCAAATTCTTAATATTTGTATACATTTTCTTGGTGCATTCTCATTTTCTGCTTGTTTATTTTGATTAAATGTTACAGATGTGCAATTTTTAGAGAAAAGTTTCTAGTATATATTAGAAGAAAATATAAAATCACATTTCCTTTATATTTTAACACAGTTTATATTTTTATTTATTTATTTATTTATTTATTTTTTGAGTTGGAGTCTCACTCTGTCACTCAGACTGGAGTGCAGTAGCCACTCCTGGCCACCGCAGCCTCAATCTGCTGGGCTTCGGCGATCCTTCCGCCTCAGCCTTCCAAGTGGCCGGAATTACAGGCATGTGCTACCATGTCCGACTGATTTTTTGATTTATTGTAGAGATGAGGTCTCGCTGCCCAGGCGGGTCTCGAACCCGTGGGCTCAGGCAATCCACTCATCTCAGCCTCCCAAAAACGTGGGATTACAGACTGAGCCACCGAGCCCAGCTACACAATTTATATTGTTAAAAGAGTATTTCCGTTGAATCCCCCCGTATTTTCTCTACCTATGGTATAATGCTGTACTCTGCAACAAAGTATCGGATTAATCTTATACTTTTAATCATCAAGCAATTAAAATGAGGACATACAGAAAAACAGAGATTTTGTGGCCCAATATATACAAAACAAAATAACGTGGAGATTTACAAAGTAGTAAGTACTTGGGCTCTGCATTAATATAAAAATTTAGATAAATAAAAATCCCGAAAAATTGATCATGATGTTAGCAAAAGCAATGTTCAAATCCTGTAGGAAAACTGCTCAAAGGCTGTTCCACAATACTAAAAACATCCAAAACTTTCTAAACTAAAGAAAGTGCTAAAAATATTATTTGGTTGTGTTATAAACAAGCTCCAACAGCACTCCATTACCATAATAATAAAAGACTACGTCGTGGTAAACCCCTTCAGGTCCCCTCCCATTTTGGGAGTTTCTCGGTCCTTTCGACAAAGATTGCTTAAAAAAAAAAGACTACCTCTTTTAGAGTATTCTTCAATGGTCACTTATCCCTGGAGAAATTTTGGGATGTGTTCACCATGTGAACACATGGTCATCTTCACTTCTTGGGAATGAAATCCATCAAGTCTACCGAATTTGCCAGAGAACTGTACACAAGTGCTTGAAGCCTAAGGATTGCTCAGTTGTCAATATCCCTCTTGTTATAATGTCAAAGTTCTGAGACTGTTGTCATAAATGACAATTTGACATGCTTGTTTCCCTGACTTTACTTGCCTCATTTAGTGTAAAACTTAGCGTTTCAGTCAATCCACAGATATAATGAAATAATCATTAAGTTAACATCATTCTTCACAGACATGGAAATTACAATAAATAATACATATGAAACCATAAACAATCATGAATAGCCAAAAGATTATTATCAAAAGAAACAAAGCAGGGGCTATTGAAGTTCCAGTCTTCAAACATTACCAAATGTTTACAGTAATCAACACAGCCTGGTATTTGTACAAGAAAAATCCATTGGCCAGTGGATCAGGACAGAGAATGAAATCCTCAAATTCTTACCCAAATCATCTTTGAAAAAACCTCCAAGACTCACTGGGAAATGGAGACCACATTCAGTAAATGATGCTGGGATAAGGCTGACAACATGCACAAGATTGAATCAGGCCCCAATCTATCACCATACACATAAATCTAAATGAATCAAAGACTTAAACATAAAACAAAAAATTATAAAAATCTTAGAATACACAGGAGACATCATTAGGGAAACTGGAACTGGAAACTAATTCCTCTTCAGAGCCCTAAATACCCATACCTTAACAAGTAAATTAGACAACTGGGCTCTAATCAAATTATATACTTCTGCAAAACAAAAGAAGCCATCAGAAGAGCAGGGAAACAGCCAACAAAATGGATAAACGAATCTAAAGCAATATATCTGTTAAAAGGCATAACATCTAGGATCTAGAAGAAACTCAAACACTCAGAAAAATCATACAAACATTCCCTTTGAAAAGTGTGCAAAATACGTGATTGGACACTTTTCATAAGAAGAGATATGGGCAGACAGCAGACACATGAAAATCGCTCAGCCTCACTCATCATCAAAGAAATCAAATGAAGCCACTTTGAGATACAAAATACCTCCTGTAAGACTGGCCATCATTAATAAATCAAACAATAACAGAGGTAGGTCAGGACTTGGAAAGAAATAAATGCTTCTACACCGCACGTGTACTGAAAAGTAGAGCAACATCTTTGGAAAACAGTATGGTGGTTTGTAAAGGTAAAAGATCTTGACCTGTCATGTGACTCAGTAATTCCCCTGTAGAGAATATACCTGGAGAAACTCAAGTCTTTTTAACAAAAAGATACCTGCACCAGTATGTTTTTTGCAGCTCTAATCACAATTGCAATAAAACATGGTACCAACCATGTTGCCCATCAAAGCTGGATCGGATAAAATAAAAGTGGTATATACACAGTGGAATATTTTGCAGACATAAAAAAGGACGAATATAAGTGTTTTGCAGAACGTTTGATGGATAGGAGGTAGGTCATTTTCAGTGATTTATCACAGAAAAAAAGAACAGAGTTCCATAGGTTCTCACTCATGAGCTGAACTTGATCACTTATAGTACTGTAAGAAGTGATTGGCACTAGTGGAAAACTGTTTAGGGGAGGGTTTCGATTGGAGGTGGAGGGATTCTGCAAAAGATTGGAGGGGCATACATCATCAACCAGGGACTCTGCAAAATCAATGCTTGTATATCTAACTCTGAATGGAAAACTAAATTTTTTTTTAATTAAAATAAATAAATAAATAAATGAAAGCTGTAAAGCATGCAACTGACTTTGTTTGTTCTATTTTTTTAACTTTAAAAATTGTTACAATTCAGAGTTGGGCCTAGAAATGTTCACTATGCTGGGATTGCTTTTGTAAGACTTTTGTAATACTCCAAGGATAACTCCTTTACCTTTCAATACGTTGAAATACATGGTATAATTCTGCCTTCAAAATTGACAACTACAGTGTTTCTCACATAAATCCTGAATGTTTTATTAAGCCTAAATTGAAATTTGTTGAGATTCCAGATCGATATCATTCTTAGAGAATTAAACCTTGAGATTCACTGTACCTAAGTGCTATTCAGAAGGCAGAATGCATAATAAATCTTAAATATTTTAGAAAATAAAACAGTATCGCAATTTAATACAGATTTATCCATTCTGAAAATTTGTGTACATTTTCTTGGTGTGCTCTGTGTTTTTTGCTTGTTAATTTTGATTAAATGTTACAGATGAGCAGTTCTTAGAGAAAGTTTCCCTTATATATTTGAAGGAAATATAAAATCACATTCCCTTGATATTTTAAACCAATTTACATTTTTAAAAGAGTATTTTCATTGAATCCCCTAGTACTTTCTCTACCTAAGACATAATGCTGTACTCTGCAAGAAAGTATCCGATTAATCTGATACTTTTAATCACCAAGCATTAAAATGAGGCACACAGAAAAACGTGAATTTGGGGCCCAATATATACAAACCAAAATAACATAGAGATTTACAAAACCGTAAGTACTTTGGATCTACATTAGTGTAAAAATCTAGATAATTGAAAATTCTGGAAATTTAATTATGATCATAGCTATAGCAATGTTCAAGTCCTGTAGGATAAACTGCTCAATGGCTGTTACACAATACTAAAAACATCTAAAAGTTTCTAAAGTAAAGAAAGTGTTAAAATATTATTTAGTTGTGCTATAACCGAGCTGCAACAGGAGTCAATGACCATAATAATAAAAGACTACCTCTTAGCCAACCCCCTCAGGTCCCCTTCCAGTTTGTGTGTATCTTGGTTCTCTCAATAAAAACTGTTGTAAAAAAAAAAAAGACGGCCAGGCTCAGTGACTCTGCCTGAAATCCCACGCCTTTAGGAGGCTGAGGTGTGTGGATTGCCTGCGCCCATGGGTTCGAGACTTGCTTGGGCAGCAAGACCTCATCTCTACAATAAATCAAAAAATCAACCAGGCGGGGTAGCACGTGGCTGTAGTTCCGGCTACTTGGAAGGCTGAGACGGAATGATCGCTGGAGTCCAGCAGGTCGAAGCTGTGGAGGCCAGAAGCGGCCACAGCACTCCAGTCTGGGTGACCGAGTGAGACTCCAACTCAAAAAGGAAAAAAAAAGCAAAAAAAAAGAAAATGTTACAGATGTGCAATCCTTAGAGAAAAGTTTCCCTTATATGTTGAAGGAAATATAAAATCACATTCCCTTTATATTTTAACCAAATGTATATTTTTATAAGAATATTTCCATTGAATCCCCTAGTATTTTCTATACCTAAGACATAATGCTGTACTCTGATCAAAGTATCCAATTAATCTGATACTTTTAATCACCAAGCATTTAAATGAGGCACACAGAAAAAGAGAATTTGGGACCCAATATATATAAACCAAAATAACATGGAGATTTACAATGTAGCATGTATTTGGGCTCTACATTAATATAAAAATTTAGATAATTGAAAATTCTGAAAAATTGTGATCTTAGCAAAAGCAATGTTCAAATCCTGTAGGAAAAACTGTTCAAAGCCTGTTTCACAACACTAAAAACATCCAAAAGTTTCTAAACTAAAGAAAGTGCTAAAATATTATTTTGTTGTGCTTTAACCAAGCTCCTACAGCACTCAGAGATCATAATAATAAAAGAGTACCTCACGGGCAATCCCCTAAGTCTTCTCCAATTTTGGGAGTTTCCTCAGTCCTCACAATTAACACTGCTTTAAAAAAAAAAAAAAGACTACCTCATTTAGAGGATTATTGAATGGTCATGTATTCCTGGAAAAATTTTTGAATGTATTCAGCATGTGAACACATGGATATCTTCACTTCTTGGGAATGAAATCCACCATGTCTACCGCATTAGGCAGAGGACTGTACATAAGTTCTTGAAGCCTAAGGATTGCTCAGTAGTCAAGGTCTCTGCCGTTATGATGTCAAAGTACTAAGGCTGATGTCATGAATGACAATTTGACATTCTTGTTTTCCTGAATTTACTTACCTCTTTTAATAAATAATTAGCAATTTATTCAATCTAAAGATGCTATGAAATAACAATGAAGTTAACATCATTCTTCTCAGACCTGGAGTTTACAAAAAGGAATTCATATAAAGCCATAAACAATCATGAATAGCCAAAAGAATCGTATCAAAAGAAACAAAGCAGGAGCTATTGCAGGTCCAGACTTCAAAGTTTACTATATGTTTACAGTAATCAATACAGCCTGGTATTGGGTAAAAGAATAGGTCCATAGGTCAATGGATCAGGAGAGAGAATAAAAT
>NW_006947490.1:0-807 GCF_000164805.1 Carlito syrichta | reverse complement strand
CAGCCTTGGCTCCCCTGGTTATAATGACAAATGTAAATTATCTACACAGGATGAAGCTGAACCCGAGGCAGAAGCTGATAGATTTCATATAAATGCTCTTATGGCCAACACTGCGCCTTCCCTCCCACAGGCTGCTCCTTTCAATGCTGAAGTCCTAAAGTCGAAAAATTTGCTTAATAATGCGGGTAATGCCCCTGTGGCTCCTGTCTTTCCTCTCGTTATGCAGGCAGTACAAGTTGAAGCGAAAAAGAAGGAGATTTTAGTTTCACAGCTTGCTTCCCAATACAATTTTATACCGGTGCTGATGGAGTGGATCAAGCTCACTGGGAAACATTGGCGTATAAATTGGTAAGAGAGTTATGGGAGGCAAGCTCAAAGTATGGTCCTCTTGCACCTTATATAGTTACTATTTTAAATCAATTTGCCTCTCGATGGATGACTCCAACATATTGGCAGCAATTAACCCAAAGCTGTTTGTCCGGAGGTGCTAATTTGCTGAGGATCAATTTAGTAGTCAAATGGACCAGAATTTAAATTGACCTGCTCGGTCATTCATTATTTTCATGATATGCTCTCTGGGACTGGTATGTATACCCAAATGGCTAATCAAATTTCTCTACCCAAAGATGTTTTGTTTCAGATAAATCATTGTGCTGTCACCACATGGAAACAATTACCGGCAGACACTGCTCAGACTTCTTCTTTATCTGATGTAAAACAAAAGGCCAAGGAAAGTTATGTGGACTTTGTTTCCAGACTCACTACGGCTATTAATCGTGAATTACTAATTACTAATGAAGAGGCAGC
>NW_006947489.1:0-574 GCF_000164805.1 Carlito syrichta | reverse complement strand
TTTGAAGTATGGTTTCCAAAAATCGTTTCTATTTCTCTTCTTTCCTATCTGACCAGAGATTGTCTTGACATTCTTCTTCTTCTTCTTAATCTTGGTGATCGTCTTGGTCTTATTATTCTTCTTCTTCTTCTTCTTCTTCCTCCTCTTCTTCCTCTTCCTCTTCCTCTTCTTCTTCTTCTTCTTTGCTATATTTCCATGTTCTAATTCTTGCCTATCAACCTGTGTTTGAAAAAATTAATCACTTTGTTTAGAGAACAGGTGTAAGTAGTTATTTTCAAGGAGAATTTTTAAAAAGGGGGCAATGGTTCAACTTTAAAAACACACTCAGGTACACAACAGTGAATTTATCATTAAATTCCCTTGACAATGTGCAAGACAAAAATAATCTTATAAGAAATAAAAATCTACGATTCCCATGTTTTCTTCTTTCTAAAAAATTTTGAAATGCAGCAGACATGCTGAAATGTGCATAAAACATCAATATACAACTTAATGAATTGTAAGAAAATTAACTAATGTTACTCCATTCAGGTCAAGCAAGAGAAGCCTCTTGTGTTCCCCTCCTCATTATAAG
>NW_006947488.1:0-685 GCF_000164805.1 Carlito syrichta | reverse complement strand
TTATGTGCATGTTACTGTGGATACATTTTCTCATGTCATTTTAGCCTCAGCAAGAACTGGAGAAGCTCACAAGGATGTGGTGCAATGTGGGGGCCTGCCCCGCAAGGATCATGAGATGTCCTGAAGGAGAGATGGATAGGCGAAAGATGAAGATAATATACCCAGACACCTGCTTCCTGAACAGATGACAATTTAATGTTAGTTAACACAGAGCTTTTATACCATTCATGAAGGGGCAAGACAAAGAAAATTCCTTCACGTACATATCTTCTAAAAGTTACCATCTAGTGGTCTTAGTAGCAAACAAACCAAGATTCCCATAAACATCTAGGCAACAAGTCTTATTCATAAAGCCAACAATGATACTTTCAGTCCAATGTCCCAAATTACAGTCCTTGAAATGTCTCAAGAAAGTTTATTTAAGTGTACTGTACCTTTCTTTATGTGTCAGGAATTTTCTCATCTTAGGCTTTTATGTTCTTCAGAGTCCCATGATCACCTCCCTTGTCCAGATGTCCTCGTTACTTTTCTCTTATCTTGCAGTACTTGTTTCTAAAGAGAACTCAAAAGAAGCTTTTATTAATGTTTCCCAGGCCCCCAGGTTGCTTTCTGTTTTAGCTGATCTGTCATAAAAGTGTCTGATTAGTATATTATGAGTTCAGTGAAAACCTACTCTATAAATGTA
>NW_006947487.1:0-1144 GCF_000164805.1 Carlito syrichta | reverse complement strand
CCAAAGCTTCAAAACCGCTTTTCCTGTGCAGGTGTCTTCGTGACTTTTTTCTTATCGTGCAGTGTATATTTCTAAAGAAAACTCAAAAGAAGCTTTTATTGATGTTTCCCAGGCCCCTAAGTTTGCTCTCTGTATTTAGTTAATTTATCATAAAAGTATCCAATTAGTATATTATGAATTCAGTGAAAACCCATTCCATATACGTTAACTTAAAATTTTAACTATTGAATTAAGTAAAAACCTTAACGATTAATCTTCATCCTAAATCTGTGACAATAGTGTTATAAATCACCTACATAACTCCTAGATAAGTGTTAGAACTTATAATGAATTCATAATGAACTTACTATAAACTTGTGCTTCTAAAAAACCTTATGTCTAAACACTAAACTACATAATTCTAAGTCAAATGAGTGAAATACTTATATCATTTTTTTACTCAATAAATATCTAGTTACTTATAACCAAGTGAAAGCAAGCATTCTTGATGTGCTACAGGGTTCAACCATTGCATATGTCAGAAAAGGCCAAACGGCATAGTGGGAAATGGAAAAATGTACGATGACATTCCCAGGTTAGCTGTTAGTACTTCACATAAACATGTTGTTCTCTTTATGCTTGACTGTACAGAATTCTTCGGCCATATAAACAGCAAAGATGGAAGACAGAAGGGCCTCAGCTGCCCGGACTTGCTTTGCGGCCAGGTCCTCAGTGCACCTGGACTTTGTCAATCAGGCAGGCCTCCAAGGCTGACTCCCAACAGGTGAGGAAATCTACAATATATTTTATATGAACAATTACAAAATATACATAGTTTAATCATGTTTTTATCACAAAATGTATTCTTGTTCATTTAATTATGTAATTAAATAATTAATGATACAGCATATAAAAACATTAGAAGCAATATAACTCCTCCGTAAAGACAGATGACCCCTTGAAGAACAAGTTCCTTAAGTACAATTCTCACTCTGCTAAACACTGATTTTTTTTAACTTTTAATTTTTTTTATTTTAAAGACGTGGGGTACAATTCAGGGTTAGGTATACAAATGTCCATTATACAGGTACCCCTGCTGATGATGTGTGCCTCCCTCTTCCCCAAGACTCCCACTACTGGCAATCCTGCTTCCCCGCCTCCATCC
>NW_006947486.1:0-4507 GCF_000164805.1 Carlito syrichta | reverse complement strand
TATGCTTCTAACAACCATGCTTTGAGCTGTGAGACATGCAGTTGAGACCCTTGTTCTTTGAGTCTGGACTCGGGAGCCATGGAAGCTTGGTGAGTTGTAGAATGTCACAGTGCATTAAGAGGATTACTCTCTCAGAAGTTGTGTTTCCAAATTTTGAATTGAGGATTAGCCCCTGAGAAATCAGTCCATGGAAATAAAGCATTTGGATCATGTCTTCATGTGTTTAAGGAGGCAGCGAGGCATCATGTTCCTTCCTGTTGGCAGTTTTCTCTCCATCCCTCAATAGTCTCCTCCCTAACCCTTGACTTACCCTGGTCGGCATCATAAATGTAGACAAATTTCTGCCACTTGTAATGGTCGTTGATGCTGATGAGGGCATCCTGGAGTTCAGGGCTCAGCTGAAGAACAAATTGATTGGATGTGTCAACGGGAAAGCTCAGTGTAATGAAACAGAAATGGAGGGCTCCACAGAAGGAGGTCAGCATGTTGACAGTCCTACATTCATAAAACCCAAAGATGGCATAGACTCCTTTAGAGAACTGGGAACAGACTAGAAGAGGAGAAGAAAAGAATTAATGAATATAGGATGCTTCAAACAAGGTATCAGATAGCTCCAGAGTGAGTCCATCTATCCAACCCATCACCTATCCATCAATCTAGCATTTAGGCATCCACCTATCAAAGCAACCAATCCATCCATCCATCCATCCATCCATCCATCCATCCATCCATCCATCCATCCATGCATCCATCCATCTACCCATCTATCCAACTGTCCATCCTTTCGATCCATCTATCCATCCCATTCACACATTCATCTGTCTAATACCTCATCCATCTGTCTAAATTCAATATTAGGTGCCTGTTACATGTAGATGTTGCCATAGTTATTAATTATAGTAGCCACGTATTTTCTTCTATTACCTCACTTTGTCTTTATAATAACCCTGTTAAGGTAAGGAAAGGATGACTGGGTCATCTTTTAAGGGGAAAAATCAAGGCTTAGAAAGTTAATGAACATGTTCAAAGTAGCACAGCTAGAACATATTGAAGTCGGGCAGATATACTGACTCTTAATCTAGTGACCTCTCCATCACACTGTCTGTTGCTTCAAGGCAAAGCAAAAAGATGCTACAAGGAAGACTATCTTCTAGCTATAGCTGTTGATAAATGTGAAAGAAAATAAGTGTTGATTTTTCCCAGCCTAGCCCTCAGCTCTCAATGTATGTTTCTCTGCTGATGTTCATTTTGTGTTATACATCCTGCTGACTGATTGTCAGGCCCCCAGTGTCCCAGCCACAGTAATAGCTTAGCTGTGGGAACATCCTCACAGGATCCATTTTGTAGGATCCCAGTGCAGTTACCAGATTGATTACACTGCAGGGTAGAGTATGATGCTAATAAGACCATGATCATGGGATCAAACACCAGGTCAGCCAGCTCCTAAACTTTGTTTTACTATATGGCACAGAAGGAGTATTCATAGTCTTTGTCCCCAGTCAGGGTATCAAGCCCAAGACCATCCTCAATACTGGAAAATTACCCTCCCAATGTGGATGGTGAGAAAAGTCAGTCATTCTCATCATAAAAACAGTATTTTAGAGTGCTCTGCAGTCCCTTCAGGTATATTAGGATATTAAGTCCTCATCACAACTCTGTGACTTCGATATTATTAATATTTTCCTTTTAAGATAAAAATGTTTATACTCTTAGATCCTCTGATCTTTTTACCATATCACCTGCTTTTGTAACCCAAGTTGCCTTTGTATATGGGGGTCTCAAATTGTGCTATGTAAGCATAGCCCAGATGTGTTCCATAAAACATTAGTCCCACAGGATGCTCATTAAACAAGACAAATCTTCTTTGATCAAATAAATTTGGGAAAAGGGGCATACTCTGCCCTTGTCTTGGAGTTTCATACTGCACATTAGCTACATAATAGATTGTGAGGATTTCTGTTCAACTTTGACACAGATTTTGAAAAATCTATTTGCCCCTTGGAAACTTTTTGGTGAGTGCCTTTAACATGTTATTGAAAACCCTTTGGGCCTTGCTGCACTACAGCATGCAATTACCCACTGTTACCCAGTTGTCTATTGTGAGACTCAGTTCTCCATCAGTCCCCAGAGATAATAGATTTGAAATATCATCATCTCTTAAAGATTGCAACTGAAGCACATAAGTCATCTGTCCAACTCCCACTGAAAACCAGCATATTATCTACAGGAAATCTGGCTGGTGATCACTGATCATTAAAATCTGCTTATATAATTCTAGTCACTGAGTACTCACTACCTCTCAAGGTGCTCGAGTCACTGACTGACTGTTTTTTGAACCTAGAACCTCATGGAATTCCTGCTCTTAACCCATTCCACAGCTTTCTTGGTATCTGAAGGTGGTGCTCATGGCCTAGAGCTTTATGGCATTTGGTATTCAGTGACAAAATCCATCTTCTACCCAGAAGCCAGAGAGATCTTATTAAACAAACAAAGCACATTATTCCCCTTTATTGTGCAAGACCTCTCAAAAGTTTCCCACTACAGACAGGAAAATTCCCCTAACATCTGACTGTGACACAGAGTCTGAATAGCCTGCCCTTCTGACCTCACCTACTTGATACCCTCTTCTTTTCACTCCCCACTCTAGCCACAATGGCCTTTGCTCTGTTTCTCAGGGATCCAAGTTCATTCTGTCTGGGCAACTCAGCAAGACTGCCTGCAACAGTCTTCCCTTATCTCTTTGCAAAGGTCATCCCATTTCAGTTACTGTGTCTCAGCTCAAAGCTCACCTCCTTGAATGAACCTTCCTTCACCAAGTCTTCTAAATAGTGGCCCCACCTCCTTCTCTTCACCTCTCATCACTCTCTATCACATCACCCTGCCTTATTTCCCCACACTTTTATCATTTTATCTGTACTAATTTTTTTGACTGAGTGTGGTAGCTCGTGCCTGTAATCCCAGCACTTTGGGAGGGAGGCTTGAGGCAGGAGGATCACTTGAAGTCAGGAGTTTAAGACCAACCTAGAAAACAAAGTGAGCCCTATCGCTACAAAAACCAAAATAAAATTAGTTGGGTATGGTGGTGTAGTCCCAGCTACACAAAAGGTTAAAGTGGAAGGATCACTTAAGCCTAGGAGTTTGAAGCTACAGTGAGCTACGATCATACTACTTTCCTCCAGCCTGGATGACAGAGTGAGAGCCTGTTTCTAAAATTTGAATAAATAAGTAAATAAAATGAAATGATTTTCTGGTTTTTATTTGTATATATTTGTGGTTGCTTGAGTCAATGTAATTTCCCTGAAAATAAGGGGTCTCATTTGTGCCCTAGAAAGATGCCTGGGATAGGGTAGGTGCTTAGTAAGTATTTGATGAGTGAGTGAGTGAACAATTGAATGAATGAATGACTAGCTCTGGATGAGGGGGTCACATGACCCACAGTATGTGCTGAGGAGGAGTTGGACCCACACTATTTTCTCTTTCACCCGAATGAGGACACTCTATCCGTCCACAGCCCACAATAGGCACTGTCTTTAAATGTCTATTGTAATTACTAGAATCAAGATTTCCATAAATATGATTCCTCTACCAAGAAGCATACACCATATATTATTCTCCCCATGTTAAATATAGATTTGTCAAAATGTACCATCCATCTTTCAGGGTGAAATGTATATGGGGAGCACATAAGCTCCATTAAAATATTATAATATGCTCTCGCAGTATTTTTAGGATCTCGTCTTACCCTGTACTGCAAGGAAATATTATTTTGTAGGATATAATCTTATGTTCAAGATATATTCCCTCATGTCATCTACTTGGTTTGGTCCTCTGGGGCCCTCATGGATGGACTTTAGAAGTGAAGAAATAAAGGTGGGACAAGGTGAAAGAAATGGAAGCAGGTGGACAGAACAAATTCTTAGACTCACAAGAGGCCAGGGTTTTTCCTCCTCAAATTACCTCCCTGTATTTCCCCTCTGAAAATCTCTCTTTCTTTAAATTGAGTGCTTTATCCTCTAAGGCTAAGAGGGTACATTTTCCTACTATTCCTTAACAGAGCATGGTTTGGAGGTAGCCTGGCCTGGATTTACTTGGGAGGGTCCTGGCTCTCAGAGTTGCTCAGCCTCTGAACATCAAGCTGTCTCCACATTTCAGTCAAAGCCAAGCAATGACAGAATGATAGGGAGGGAGGGAGGGAGGGAGAGAGAGAGAGAGAGAGAGAGAGAGACAAAGAAACAGATCTGTCAGACCAAGGCCTGTGGGAGAAGGCGGTCATTGGTGAAATGAAAAAAATATATATAATAGTTTCTAGGCCTTATAACTACTCTGAACCTGTCATAATAGATACTTAATAGAAGAGATAACATGATCCTGTAGAAAAAGTATTAGACTAGATGCCAGAAGACCTGGAGGTTTCTCTTTTTGCATTGATCACTACAGAGTTCTTGCATTGCCATAAGTAAATCCTACAGTTTTTTGGGCCTCAGTTTTTCTGTCTGTAAAATGATGG
>NW_006947485.1:0-646 GCF_000164805.1 Carlito syrichta | reverse complement strand
TTCTTGAGACCTGTGATGCAGTAATGATTAAATAGCAAAAAAAGCACACAGAAAAAAATTAATTAAAAAATATTTTTTTTTAGTTAGAGTCTCCACTTTTGTCTTCCCAGAGTGGGGGTGTAGTGGCACGCTCATGGCCACCACAGTTTCAACCTGCTGGGGCTTTATGTGATCCTTCCACCTCTGCCTTCCAAGTAGCTGGAACTACAGATGCACACCACCACACCTTGCTAGTTTTTGTGATTTATTGTAGAGATGAGGCCTCACCAAGTTGCTCAGGCTGGTCACGAACCCCCAGACTCAGGCAGTGCTCTCACCTCAGCCTCCCAAAGTGCTGGAATTACAGGCAGAGTACTGCACCTGGCTTAGTTAATTTTTTAATAGTTATTTTAAAATTCAGTTTAATAATTCTTCTTTTGTAGTTGAGGGCACTCACATACAAGGAAAGTAAAGAACTTGACCAGTTCAGATGGAAAGGGAAGAGCTGGGAGTGAGACACAGTAACATTTGACTCTAGAACCTAGCAATTAACTGCTTCACCATGAACTAAAGTTTAAATAAATTAAACTAACCATGTGTCATATAATATTTTGTAACTTATATTTCTTCATTCAGTTGTGGAGGAGGAATATGTTTATATTGCAGA
>NW_006947484.1:0-643 GCF_000164805.1 Carlito syrichta | reverse complement strand
TGCAGGGAGAGCCCGGTGAGCTGAGGCCCTTCTGTCTCCCACCTTTGCTGTTTGATACTGCCGAAGAATTCTGTGGAGTTGTGGAAGAAGAAAATGGCATGTTTATGTGAAGTACTCACAGCTAACCTGGAAATGTCATGGTTTATTATTCCATTTCACACTATGCTCTTTGGCCTTTTCTAACATATGCAAGGGTTAAACTCTGAAGCACATCAAGAATGCTTTCTTTCACTTGGTTATAAGTTACTGGATATTAAGTGATAAATGATATAAGTGTATTCACTCCTTATTTGATTTTGAATTATGCAGTTTAGTGTTTAGACATAAGGTTTTTAAGAAACACAAGTTTATAGTAAGTTCATTATGAATTCATTATGTTTTAACGCATATCTAGGAGTTATGTAGGTGATTTATAACACTGTTTTCACTGATTTAGGATAAAGACTAGTCGTTACGGTTTTATTTAATTCTATAGTTAAAACTCTAAGTTAACATTTATAGAGTAGGTTTTCACTGAACTCATAATATACTAATCAGACACTTTTATGACAGATCAGCTGAAACAGAAAGCAACCTTGGGGGCCTGGGAAACATTAATAAAAGCTTCTTTTGAATTCTCTTTAGAAACAAGTACTGCAAGATA
>NW_006947483.1:0-4260 GCF_000164805.1 Carlito syrichta | reverse complement strand
CAATGACGATCATGCTTGAGGCTTCCATCTTTCTGGAAAGACAAAGTCAACAAAGTTAATCTTTTCCTAAAGGATGCATGCCTCTAGGCACAGTTTACACTTTTTCATCACTGTGTTAGGATCTAGGAACAAAACAAAATGGCTTCCTGTTCTTGGTCCATCCTTTCATTTCCCACTCCTGCTCTTGGAAATAGTCTTACGAATTTTGGAAATGGGGCGAAGATCAATCTTCTGTAATTACTTCCTGCTGAGGTGGGCCGTAGCATTGTCCCTACCTATTTCCAAGGACATGAATAGGAAACAGTGGGACCGCAACTGATGACTATTTAGATTGAATAAAACATCAAGGGAGAGCACAGGCAACAATTTTCAAGCATACAATGATGAAAAAGGCTGTTGCCCCAGAAACAATGCTGGAAAAATGAAAGTAGTCTGGTAAATTATATGTATGTTTACCTCTAGCCTCTGATTTATCAACGTAAGTTGAAATATTCCCTTGTAAATCATCTATAGTTGTACTTTAACAAGCTACTTTGACAAAGTCTGAAGAAAGAAAAATTGAAAACTTTAGAGATACATAGTTAGGTTGTAGCTTACTTTGAGAATTTAAAACAGGTAAACCTTGGCAAAAGAAAACGGTTTCTTTTGTTTTTATAATAGGTTTGATATACCTTCACAATGATTGATATGCTAAAGAGTGAAGCCCAGGTTATTCTATTTTTCATCCTGTGTTGGATTAGTAATCCTTGTGCCTGGTCTGCAGGTAGATCAGGAGGAGGGTGTGAGGTTGGTGTGGTTCCTGAGGCTTGTTTCTTATCTCACCCTAGAGTGACTGAATTAAGAGCTTGAAGAGTTTAAGCATTACACTGTTGAAAAGCACAGTGTTATAATACAGGACTACAGTAGTTATTGCAAATGTTACTTATTTATCCAAAATGATAGCCCAAAGGTTTGGAAAAGTAAAAAAAAAACTCTTTTTTTGGTAGCAAAATGGTTGGGGGTGCAGTTAACTGAATATTGTCTTTTCCTCCACCCATCTGTTGTTTAAAGGAGAAAATTATTTCAGAGATTTTTAATTAGACATACTTAAACCTTTTAAAATTAACCTTTAGAAACTTTTAATTAAGGTAAGGCAATATGATTCCACCATGAATGGCTAGGACCAAAAGGCTGGCACCTGTGTTAAATTAAAAAATGATTTTGGGTTCCAGTACCCTAATATTCACCTGGGGATTGTTGAGGCAATGGTGATCCATTGCTCGACACTCTAGCAGATTTCCAGGCCTCCATAAGTGGCCACCATTTGTGAGCCAAGTGTTTTCTCCTCTCTTCAGAAGAGAGTGCACCTGCTTTCCAGTGGTGTTCTGGCCTGCACAGTGGACAAAGCCCAGGAGGTTTATGCCTCTGGGGCAACTGTGTTTTCAGTGGCCCCACAGAGTGTATCCATAAGCAACGTACACCATCCCCTTAGCAGGTTCGTTCTTACCAGGTCCCTGATGGGCAGATGGGAGTTTTCTTGCTAGTGGCGACTGCCAATTAGGGTGGTTCTTTGACCCTCTGGTTCTGCTGCCCTCCATATTGGCACTGTTTTCTTCTTCTTAATGGAGAAATTAAACTTTTTATTTTGAGATAATCATATATTTACATGCAGAGTCACAATAAGAAACCCTGTACACTTTTCCCAGCTCTCCAGTGGTATCATCATGCAGAACTAGACTACAGTATGTCAACTAGGGTCTTAGCATTGATATAGTCGAGCTATGGAATATTTTCATTGCCATGAGAATCCCTCCTGCTGCCCTCCCATAGCCATGGAGGCTTTTCTCCTACCACTGTCTCTTCCACAACCCTTGGAAACCACTAATCTGCTCTCCTGTCTATAATTTTGTTACTTCAAGAATGTTATATAAATGCAAGGTGTATATATATTTTTGTGTCCTTGGGGAAAATGCCCAGGAGTACAATTGCACGTTGGACTTTTTAAGAAATTGCCAAAATCCTTTCCAAGGTGCCTGTGTCATTTTACATTCCCACCAGCAATGAGGGTGAGAGAAAGTTTTTCCACATCCTCACCAGCACTTGCTTTGTCACTATTTTCTTCCTTTTGCCAATCTGATAGGTGTGTAGTGATATCTCATTGCGGTTTTAATGTGCATTCCCCTAAAGGCTGATGACGTGGGAAGTGGCCGTATTTTCCATCTGTTTAGCCTCAACCTAAGTTTCATATTTTACATAAAGATTAAAAATCAAAATGGATCAAGGACCAAAATGTGAAATGTAAACCTGTAAAACTTTTAGAAAAATAATTGGAGAAATCCTTTAGGATCTATGGTTAGGCAAAGGGTTCTTAAACTTGGCGTCAAGTTACAGTCCATAACAAAAAATGGACAAATTTGATTCATCAAAATTAAAACTTTGACTCTGAAAAGGATTCTATTAAGATGAAATGAAAAGCTACAGACTGGAAAAAAGATGAGCAAACCACTTATCTGTGAAAGGATTAGTATTTAGAATATAGAAAGAACTCTCAAAGCTCAGCAGTGAAACAAACAATCCAATTAGAAAATGGGCAAAAGATACAAAGAAATAGCTCATTAAAATTGTGCGATTTTAAGCAGGTGAATAAAATTTGACTCAGAAAATATTCTCTGTATAACTAGTAGAGCCTTGTTTGGGTTAGAGGTGCCCAATATTTGGACAGTGTGTCAAGAGTTTTGGAAATTGTTCAAGGATGTCAGCTACGATGGGCCCTATTTCACTGCTTAATAATTAACTCCCAAATTGCATATCTTTAAACAACAAACAGATTTTTTCCCCCCGCATACCTGTCTACTTTTGGAGGAAAGTGTGGTATTTCTTTTTTTGAGTTGGAGTTTCACTCGATCGCCCAGACTGGAGTGCAGTGACCGCTCCCGGCCACCGCAGCCTCGACCTGCTGGGCTCCGGCGATCCTTCCTCCTCAGCCTTCTGAGTAGCCGGAATTACAGGCACGTGCTACCACGCCTGGCTGATTTTTTGATTTATTGTAGAGATGAGGTCTCGCTGCTCAGGCGGGTCTCGAACCCACGGCTCAGGCAATCCACTCACTCAGCCTCCCAAAGGCGTGGGATTACAGGCTGAGCCACCGAGCCCGGCTGGTATTTCTTCATTGGCCTCACTCAGACTCCTAGATTAAGAGAACATCTTACTGGGTAGAACGTTGTAGATCACTGTGTCAGGCAGAAAAGGAATGTGATACTTTGCATCTCCACTTTGAAAAGCGTCTCTCTGGAAGTGACACAAATCACTTTTGCTCATCTCTTTGGAACCCAAGCTGTCTAGCCATCATTCAAGGAGCTACTGAACAGTCCTACCGAGTTCAGGATGTAAGCGAGCCCAAATTATTAGGTGCACAATACTTTTGTGTGCCAAACCAGGGAACAGGTAATGTCAGATTGTGTAGCTGGTTATTTCGGTTTTACAACACTGTCGATACTTTTTTCCCTCCATCTACTTTAAGTCATATTTTGTTGCATGGTCTTTTCATTCTCCGAATTACATCTTTGTTGATTTCATTTTTAAAAACTTGGCCCATTGTGTTTCAAAATTACAAACTTACATTCAAGCCCAGAACTTCCTCCACCCCCACCACCAAATAATTGGCTATAATTTAGGGGACAGGGATTAGGTCTGTTTTTTACTCTTTCCCCTGCCTCTTCTTGATTTAGTTCCTCAGTTGTTGAGGGCAGGAAGGAGGAAACAAAGTCAGAGGAATCAGGGTTCAAGTTATGTGATATGCCATAGGTTGAGGATGAGGATTAGTCACTGGCTCCTCTCTGGTTCAGTGTGGTTCTCTCTAGTGCTGCTGGCCTGTTTTAAAATTCAAATCTTATATACGATCTGAATCTTTCCACTTCCACTTCCAAAAAACCTGCCCATAATTTCGGTTATAGGGAGTTATTTGGAAGTGAGGGGTATGAAATTCTTTGTCATCGAGAGAGCTGAATGGGTTAGTAGCGACTCCAAGTTCGTTGATCTTTTGTATGGAACCATTGTGATCAGGGAAAGGGAATCTTGGACAAAGATGCGGTTTTTGTTTAACTACCTGTACCAATCGCAGTTTAAGTGCCCTGTGTTTCTCCCATGCTTCTAACCTATCAGAGTAGGAGGCTTATTAGGCCTTGCTTACACAGCAGATCACTGTAATGTAGGGCAAAAGCTATAACCAGATCTTGGCCCATGAGTTGGATTGTGGCTTCGGCTCATATTGAGTGTGTCATT
>NW_006947482.1:0-623 GCF_000164805.1 Carlito syrichta | reverse complement strand
AAGCAGAGTGAAAATAATTCCATTGCTTTCTGGTCTCCCAAAGCAAATATAATTAAAGTGTTTCCAGAAACAAAAAATTGCTGGTCATACATGACAGATGTGAATGAGGTGCGGAGGACAAGAAAAAAGAATCCAGTCTGTGTGACCCAGAGACCCAGGTGACCTCTGCCTGGCCCTGTAGGTGTCCAAAAAAATCTGGCCAAGCTGAGCAGTTTATTCCCTGAGATATCATGGGAGAAATGGGTTCTGTCTTCTCCTCAGGTTCCATCCTTGAGGATGTTTTCAGTCTTAGGTACACCATGAAACTTCCCATGGTTCTCAAGATATGGTCCTCAGAACCAGCACATGCTCACTTCCTCTGTTTAATCCCTCAAATACTAGTTATACTCAGTGTATTTGTAATTGTTTGTTTGGGTTGACATTGGACAAAACTCAGTCCTTTTGGGCCTGGAGCCTATGGTCCCAGTCTACTTAATCACAACTGATCTCTATATCACAGGGATATTTCCAAAAAAATATTGCTTTTTTCAGTGTCAATTCACAGAGTATTTACCAAATAAACTCATCAGGGCTCAATGTATGTATATGGTAGGGACAGGCCGTGAGGGCCTCTTATCCATGAG
>NW_006947481.1:0-12187 GCF_000164805.1 Carlito syrichta | reverse complement strand
TGGTTTTTGAAGTAGAAAATGAAATGACCCTTTTGGTTTTTAGACTACAATTTGGGGTGCAAGATGAAAAAGTAAGTGGGGCTTATTCTGAAAAGTACTTGCTATGAACAGTGAGAAATGTGATTGGATAAAAAATATTACCGAGATCTAAACTTCAGTATGGCTTAGGTTATAAGTCATTATGACCTCAAATCCTTTGTATCCAATGGAGAAAACCGAAATACATATGCTAAATAAATGAAGTCAAAAATAGACAAGAGCCGCCTTCTAAGAAGAGTGAGATAAGAAGTGAGGAATACTCACATTTCCACAAATGTAATTACAAAATTCTGCAGCCTGCCAACTACACACTCCTGAGAGATGGCAGAAATGCACATTGACTTTCCAAAGCCTTCATTTACCTACACTCTAAGAAAAGAGCTTGCCAACCAAGGGCTAAGTCTGCATGCATGCAAAAATAAATGGAAGGCAAGTTTATAAAATGAATTGTGGAGGTTAAGTGTGGAGGTTAAACACAATGAACTGTGAACACAAAGAAAAATGTTTCTTTAATTTTAAAGTGTTTTCATTTCTCATAATAAACTGAACATTTTTTCATACCCTGAAGACACTGCAATTTAAAGTTTGTGGTACTCAAATTGGTTATAGAAGCCATGTTATAACTACAGAGAAGCTTTGGCAATTGTGATCTTCTGTGGGGCATCAAATCATACCTCTGGTAGCACATCTGAAAGTAAACACTCCCACACATGCAGACACACAAGGTAGGAGGTGTTTAAAACAGGATCAGCTTTGCATTTATTTCCAGTTTCAAAGGCAAAGTTACTGATTTTCTCACAGGCTAATGGAAGCCATATTAATTGCCATGGTACATTCAGATTTGAAAGTAATAAGTAGGCACAAATTAAATCCTCTAAGGATTAATTTATATTTTATCAGCTGTGAAAAGGGCAATTTTTTACTTATCTAGACTTAAGAGGTAGCCTTATTGGGCGTTCCTTGAAAAACAAATTCTGCATATATTTTGTAGCAAGATTTTAAAAAAGTCCCCCTTTTTCCTCTCAAAAGTGGTATGGTGCAACAGGGGAAGCAATTGGTATTTATATACTAGACAAACACAGTTTTGAAATTTTCTGGCTTATAAATATTTGTATGACTAGTTAAAGAAATGATAGGAAATGGCAAACTGTTATATGTTTTGTCATATTTGACATACCGGGGTCTTAAGGGGCTTCAGACTGTATCCTGTGCCTATTGTATGAATTGTTAAGCCATGTTGACAATTCTTTTTTCTCTACTGTCAAGGACTTCGCTGGACACCCTCACATATTTGGGTTGGTAATGGAGCAGGATGTAGGAGGCATCATGTGTGCATGCCTAATACTCATTTTCCCATTATTCATAGAGACGCTGGTAGCCTTGCGCGCTGGTCAGTTGCACTCTGCCTTTCTTGCACATGCCTGGCAGGTCTCTTGGCTTTCTGTGTCTTATGGAAGTGTGACCTCCTGGGAGGATCCCACTTTCTACACTAGATCAAGAAAAAAAAAAAAAAAGAAAAAGTGGCACAGTAAACCCATGATTATGCCTATAGTATGCTTTCCTTTGGAAAAGGGACTTGTTTCAGTGGTGCTTATCATATTTTCACCCAAGAAATGTTAAGTGGTCCAGTAAAATTAAGGAAACTGGAAGGGGAAAAAAATGTCATCTGCAATATGCGTCTTCAAATGTATTGTCTTGTTTTATTTGTAAGGCCCTCGGGGAGAGGACTCCCATGACTTCCTTTGGAAGTCCATTTTGCGATCTAATAGATCTTATTGTCAAATGCTTTGTTAAACTTTTACTAGAATATGTGTATTGCACTCAGCATTGGTGAATCTTGAAGTTCTATCAAGGAAGCTCAATCAGACTGGTCTCCCATGACTTGTTCTTTGCTTGATATGGAATGGGTTCCCTTCCGCTTCTGGTATTTTCCAGAGAGTGGAATGATATATCCCTCTTCTCTTCCATCTAGAAAATTCCAACATCATCACTGGACTCATCAAGAAGAGGCTGCCACAGGGAACACCGCTGGTTGCTTTGTTTTCAATTTTTAGAAATCATGCTATGTGAATTTAAACTTTTAAGGATTGCCTGTGCTGAACATTTTGCTGCAGAAGTTCTTAATTTGACCTGTGGTACACATTTGCCATGGTTCAGCTTTTACACCAGGAGATTCAGCCCACATTCTCCTTTGTAGATGACTTTGGGTGACTGAGCTATTTTAAATGATTTCCCCCCGCATCTTAGCTTGTTTCTGAACTGAAAGAGTTTTTATTTGAAAATGAATAGCTATTCCTTGTGGCCCTCCCAGAGACACGGCTGCTTCCCCCAGACTCCCTCTCCTCTGATAGCTCAGATGGCCTTTTGACTATGAGGTGACCTTAAGGGAAGTACTTGCCTGAATGTTCACTGTGACTGGTCTCGGTGGTGACAAGTGTGAATTGCATACATAGCAAATGGTCTCAAACAGTTGCTGCTGATGTCACTGCCTTGCTAGTAAGCCAGTCCTGCTAGGCTCAGGACCCAAAATAATTTATATTACCATATATTAACGGGATCCAAGCTAAGTGTTAACTGCCCATTATCACTTGTCACCACAGTTAATAGTTACCAAATACTGATGATTTTAGGCATAGGTATTTTACTGTCCTTTGCAAAGAGAATATAGCTTTGAAATTAATGAATTTAAACTCTGTATCTTTGAGGTAAATTCCTACCAGTTTACAGAAAAGGGTGTGTGGCATATCCAACCTACTGTTAATTGCTTCCTAGAAGATTATTTATTAAATGAAAGATTTAAAGCAAAAACAAACACATGAAAAGAAGGAACCATTAATAATTCCCCTATAAGCAGTCGACTTTCTTGAAGAGTCAGTGGTTTCTAAACTCCTAGTCTTCGAGGTGTGGCCAGCAGTTTCAGTCCCACCACAAGCTTATCAGAGAGGCAGAATCCCAGGATTCACCTGGCCTCAGATTGGAGAGCTCGAGCTATGGGAGCCACCCAGGGGGTACCCTCTCTGGTACCACCTGATTTGGCCAGTGGGAGCTCCTGGGGTTCTCTCAAATTTACAGGATGTTTCATGCTGAAATAGTTTTTACCCTTGGGGCATCCAAAGGTCCCTTTTGGGAAGGGGAGAAGGAAAACCTCTCTGGTAGCCCGAGGGGCAGTCTGGGGCTCGACTGGAGTCTCCCACTTTGTCATGGCGTGCCACCAAGGTTGTCCCTTGGGAAGGCAGGTAAAGTACAAGGACAGAAGTCTCTCTGAGAAACAATTTCCTTCAACTGCCTGGAAATTCCAGTGTTCTGGACTTCATCTTTCCTTCATTCTTATTTCTACTCCCTTCTGACTTGTGCAGAATGCTCAGGTTCAAGGTCTTCCTAGCCTCCACCTGTAGCTCTAACTCACTAGGCTCATGTGCACAGCACTCTCAGGAATGTGGCTCTTCCTGCAGCCCAAGCAGAAGTGGGACAGAGGGAGCCCAGGCTGATGGGGTCTACAAGGCTCTGCCTGGTCCAACTGCTCCCTGGAAGTCTGTGTCCTAGAGCTGCTTGTGGGGACATTCATCAGCAACTTAAACTTAAGCATTTTCCTCCAGCTGTGAACTCAATATCCTCAAGTGCATTTCATTTTATATCATGAATATTCTGTGGGAATAATAGCTCACCCTATTGGAGCAGAGAACAGGTTATATGATGAACTTTCCAGACTGGATGCCCTCATTGGGGTCTGTTTTCTTACTCCATAAATGCTCTGAAAATCTCTAGGACCACTGTATTTTAGAATGTCACCAGTGATGTCACCAGAATGTCATTGGTGAGCTAAAATAATAGTTCAGCCATGTGAACCAATCATTTCCAAAACTCCCTATTAGTCATGAGGATGGTGTTCTGTTATGGCAGTTGTCTGCCAGCTGCAAGACTTTGAGGGTTTAGAAAAATAAATGTTTTTAACTGTTGGAGTACTTGATTAATTTTTAATGTAAAGCTATGGCATTGTATGATACAGCTGTGCATAAGACAGCATGTGTTTTGAGTTACGTATTTCTTTTTTTTTTCTGTATCAAACATGATATTTAGCACCCAGCCTACTTATTGTTGGAACAAAGCTGGATTCATTTTGTTGTAATTTATACATCTTTCTTACGCCTCATTTTTGCTTATCATGCCATGTGCTTCCTCAGAGGATAGAGACAAATAACTACTTTCCACAAGGATGAGGTGTGAGTAGAACTGAATTTTAAACGCTACACTTTATGATTGCAGTCAACATTTTTAAATATGGAGCAATTACACACTAAAATGATACAAGAAATACACTTTCTAGTGGTATAGCTATTGCATTTCTTTGGTAAGTCCAACATTTGGAGGTAAACTTTGTTCCCCCTAAACTTTAAAAATTTTGTAAGCAAATAACATAATTCATATCCTGGAAATTACATTCTGGATATACACTAACACCTAAATATTGCTAGAAGTTTCTTTCAAATCAAATGACTTTCAGCTTTTTTAGTATTTTTTAACTCATGACAGCTTTGCAATTTTAGTTTTTGTGTACAAAGAAAATTCATACTTCTCACAGAAAATTTCCAAAGGGCAAAAACATATGAGAAGAAGCAGATGCCCCCAATCCCGCCTGTGGAAGGCTCTGTCTGGAGTCAGAGGCTGTATTTTTGTGTGACTCAATTAGCTTTTAAAGTTCTAAAAATAGCATCTCACACCAGTACAAGTTCTATTCACTCATCTTAGGATATTTGTAACTTTATTTAAAAATCTTTCCAGACGATTGATAAAGTGCTTAAGATTTGCTGGGAATGCCTTTATTCATACATCTTTAAAATTTACTGAAAGGCCTGCATTTAAGTTCTATGTGAGTGCTGACACTATTTTTTATTTCATCCAGAAACTGCCTTGGTGTAGCCAGCACTCGGGCCTGATGTATCAGGACAGATGAAGCGGAGTGGAAGAGTTCAGTCTAACCCACTGGGGACAGGTGCAAGCCATGGCTGCATAAGACTAAGGGTTGACAGCACAGGGTGATGGAGTCATCGGGAGAAACCTATGCATGGACTTCCACACCAAATGGGCCACGGTTGCAGCTTAGTTGGCTGCAGGCTGCATCAGAAGACCTTCTCAGAGAAGAACTCACTGCTTGTATGTGTGCATTTTGGTTTCCAGTAAGTTTGGAAGGAATTATGGCTGGCCAGATGTTGGTCTCCTTTCCAAAGATACTTGGAGAAGCAATTTGAATGAGAAGGACTCCTTTTAAAATGTTTTGAACTTTTAAATCAGCCAACCAGTCTTTTCCATCAACTTTCAGCTTTTACCAAATCTAAGAACTCATATCCCCACAAAGAGACAAGTTTAGATGAAGACTGCTGAAGCCATGTGCCTGGGAGAAGATCACTCAGAATCAAAGTGTGAGCAGTCCTTGGGGCTCACCTGGAGGTGTTATAGGTGACTATGTCTGTAACAATGAGAGGAGCCGTGGCTCTGACTGGGGCTGCGGATCAATGCTTCCTAGGCATACATGTGTTCAAGAGCATCTGGATGGTTCTCCATGTTCTTTCTGGTCATCTGGAGTGGCTCACCGGGTCTCAGGAAGGTGCATGAAAGAACTCACGCCCATGCACAGTTGTGGGTAAGTTAGGAACACAGAGAGGGGCCTTTTCTGGCTTCAGAGACAGGAGCTGGGTCATCTTAGGTCTTCAGCATGAAACGGAAGCTCAGGGATGTCAACCCCGGGCAAGCAGACCCGAGAACAGTCCTGCCACTAGAGTGGATATCCTTTGGAGATGCTGCCGACTCCTCCACAAGAGCCAGGGGCAAGGGAGCCATGAGCACATCTCCCCATCTTGCTGGGTAAGACTTGGGGCCATGTTCAGGTTAGAGCAGCAGGATATGCAGGAGTGGTCAGGATTGGAGCAGGGGTGCAGTGGGACACAACAAATCTGAGGGTGAAGTCAGAGGTCAGGACCCCAGAGGACAGATGAAAGGAGCTGGACTTATGAAACCCAAGAAAAGAGAGCTGAAAAGCAGACTCAAAAAAGTAGCTGAGGCTCATGCTGGAGAGTACCTTGGTGCATGTTAAAGATGTGTCATTTTCATAGAAATAAGAACAATATGTTAAGAGTTTACCACTGCTCCCTCAATTTCTTCAAGCCTGTGAAGGGTACCTACATCTCCTACTCCTAAAATGTATGTGTAGTCAAAAGATGTCTATTAAAAGTAACTTGTGTATTTGTTATTCTCTAGTCCTTGTGAGCTGTTCTTCCTCCAGACTCTGACTTATGAGTCCAAGCTCCACAGTTCAAATCACAACTGTATTAATAACATGTGCCACACATTTGTAAACTTCCCTCAAACCATCTGGTGCAGTTCTCTACGGTTCCCAGGTTTAATTTTCTCAAGAAGAAAAATTTGTTCTAACAGGTAGAAACGGCTTCATATATGCTCTCTAAGGGTGTCACATTTAGGAATCCCATTCAGCGAAAGTGATTTGGTCACTTACAAAAGTTTACTTGTAAAATTCTTGCATGGTTCCAGTCTCTTGCTCAGCACTTCATTCAATAGCGTATTATTTCCTTCTGCAACCTTGGCCTGTAGTTTTCTGGTTTGTAATTAGTTGTTAAATCAAACATTGGGTTGGCAGTCATTCATTTTTTTTTTGTCTACATTTGACTTGTGAACACTGAGTACCTGATGGCTCTGGGTGGGTGTGGGGAGTGGGGGACTATATCTTTGGCTTCTTGGTGGGATGGTTTAGGATAGACCTAACTAACCTGTCCTTTTAATCTTATCCCCAAACTTTGAATCATTCTAGTCTTTTTCCACAGCCACTTTCAATACTGCAATGACCCTTGTCAAACAGCCTGCAGGCTGGCAAACCCTATTGCCCTGTCTTTTGAATATTGCCCACTCTAGGGTGTTCTATGATGAGTTCTTCCTCACAATACACTTTTTATTGTGGCTGCTGATTGTACTTCTTGGAGAGTGGTTTTGGAAATTTAATGTGCTCCACAAACTGGGGTGAGATCTGGAATGGGCAGAAGGGAGACTCTGATATCTCTAATATCCCTGTCAGTTCCCTAAATTTAGATTCTCTGGTTCAATTGGATTCCCATCTACAAAGAGAAAATGTTCTCCAAACACTCTCCCTGAAGAAGTTCAATTTTGCACAAGTTCTCTGCTTAAATCAGTCTTGATTCATAGTGATTACTCTGTTAAGATTTGATTTACTTTAATTTCAATTTTTATGAACATAAATTTGATAAACTGTCATGAAAGGTAACACCTTTTGTGATTTATAGTTCACCGATCTGAGCTTTCCCCTACCAACTTAAGAAAGAAATATATTTGTGTGTGTGTGTGTGTGTGTGTGTGTGTGTGTGTAGTTTTGAAAAAGCAGGTGAATTAACTGTCAGGTCACTGAAGAGTGTGTGGAACAGTATGGAATAGAGAGAAAAAAAATCCTTTCTATAGGATGGCATTCAGTTAGTATCCTCTTGCTTGACGGTAACTGAGTACCAGTTATAACTCTTTATACCAAAGCCGGAGCTCAGTAGCATTGGTCAAGGAACTGGCTGGATCAGAGATTTAACTTATGCCACTGAAAAATCTATCTTGTCTGTCTTTTCATATCTGAGTTCTCATTTCTTCTGTGTTGGTTTTGGTTGCCAGCAGTTTCTCCCAATTTAACAGAAGGTATGGCTGTCTGCTCCATGCTCAAAGAATGGCAGTCTTCATGAAGGGAGTGCTCAGGTCTGAGAGACAGCTCTGTGTGTCCTGGTGAGGGTGTGGTGACCGGCAGACCCTGTTATCTGGCTGGGAGACATGGTGCTCTGACAGCCTGGACCTGAGTCAGGGGGAGCCCCAGCACCTGGGGGAACAAGGACCAGCCCCTACCGGCACTCCATGGAACAGATCCTGCAAGAATGAGGGGTTCTGTTCCAGAAAAGGGGCTGATGGGAAAACTTGCTAGGCAAACAGCACTTGATATCAGGGATCAGAAGAGCAACAGCCTTATAGCTCTAGGATGTTGAGACATGGGCAGTGCAAAGATTTCAACTCTCCTTGTTCCTCCTGCTTAAGTGGAAGTGTTTCATGACCCTGATTTGAATATCTCATCATTTGTATCTTGTGACTTGGATTATCATATTTACTTGCCGAGATTTTGAAGACACTTGGTTGTGTTAGACCATATTTTACCTTGGCTAATGGCATGCATTGATGTAGTCAGTAAACAATAGGATATATGAACATGAGTCCTGACAAAATCATGTTTTTCTCTCACAAAATATTAGAATATGAAATTGTTAAACCTGCCATGATAGACTGAACATAAACCCGTGTTCATCTGAGATTAAGTCAATACTAATCAAAGAATTACTTAGCAACTGTGGCAAATCTTATTGGTTCAGGAGTGTTCCGAGAAGTCTCTTCCCTCCCAGAACCCACACCTGTGCATGCATAAAGACACACACACCCCTGCACTCCTATTTAGGTGAAACTCCAAATAGATTTGATAATATTTATGTCTCCTTCATACTTTTCACTTCAAAACTCAGCAACGCTATAATTTTTTTCCACCTTTTATACAGAAGAGATGTGTTTCCTTTCCCCTGCCTGTGAGCTGGCTTAATAGTTAATGATGGCGTGGGAAGAGGAACAAAGTCTGTGGGGTGTCATCAGAGATTAGTCTTTTAAAAACCTGCTAAACATTTTGTCCTTGGTTTAGCTGCTCACTGGCCTGCTGCTGGGCCTCCTGCAGAGACCACGGTGCTGGAGTTCAGATCCAACTCCCCACCCTGGACAGCAGAGCTGAGATTCCTGGTGGCTGGGTGGACGGGGTTGGTGCCCAGACCGGACAGGCTCCTGTGTGGAGCCTGGGCTGACCTGACAGGATCAGGGACTCTAATTCTCAAGGCCTGTGCTTCCCTCTCTTTCTGAAAGGAGCCCTTGGACAGGCCACTAGCAGTTAGCTGTGCCACTTGGAGGGGACAGGAAGTCTATTATCTTCCTAGAAAGGGTGTATTGGTGGAAACTGCAGGAAATGGGCCCAGAACCTGCAACCTAACACTTAGAAAAGGTTCAGTGCTTGGGTGTGCTATGGTAGAGTCACAGGGGCAGGGAGCTTGTGTGACTCATGCTCTTTCACCACTGGACTCCCCCAGACATAGACCCAGCAAAGGACACAGGGAGGGCATCTTCCAGGAAGCAGAGCCCAAGTGGAACAGGTGATCTATACTTTTTTGGTGTGAAGACCAGACACAAAGGGTGCTGTGCCACCCTTTTGTCAGAGAGCTTATGGCAGGAGGGGCTCTAGGATGGTGCCACAAAGGGCCGTGACTTCTTTGGTGACAGGCAAGAGAAACCAGCTCTGGCCCCTAAAGCAAAAAGGGAGTTACATGGCAGCACCTAGGGGTCTCAGGGAGCTGGTGGGAAAGTCAGAAGAGAACTGCCATGGGCAGGAACCAGGCCTCCCCAAAGCCCCAGCAACAGGAAGTTAAAGGGGCCTCCCAGCAGGGACCTGGGAACATGGTACAGATGCCACTGTTTTCAAGAGACAACGCCTTGGCCTAGGTCTCCAGATTTCTGGGAAGGAGGGTTTGACTGTTTCCAGTGGGAAGGAGACAGTGCTTCTGAAAGAAGTCTGAGTGCTCCTGGAAGGGGCATGGAAGGTGGGCAGCCAGAAACCCTCAGTGTCCACCTAGCTTGCCTTTGAACTGATTTTCTTTTAGGTCCCTCTAGAAGGGATTATTGTTCCAGGGGTCCTTTGTACTTGTGTTTTTCCCCTTGCATTTCTGCTTCGGACTCACAGTAGGAATGTCCTTAGATCTGTTTTGTCTGGTTCCTCATGCAGCCCCAGGAACAAAGCCATCGACACAATCCCACTTTGCATTTCCAGCATCCCTTGGAGCCAGTGTGGTGGTTCAGGCCAGCCCTCATTTGCTGAAAGACGTCTACACCGTGTTGTGCTGTGTCTGGAGTACCTCTGTGCTTTGCCACTACTGTGCTGCCTGTGGCAGAGAAGCAGAAAGGCAGCCCCAGGCCCAGGACAAGGTGAGCAGGCCCACATCAGCTTCCAGGCAGAGGCACTTTCCAATATAACTCCTGTAGACCAGGAACTTCTATGAGGGCTGATTTCTGCTCTTTGCCAGTTTTCATCACGGTTTACCAAGTTCAAAGAGTAAGACATGCTACAGTAGCTGTTTGACTTGCGGTGAGTTTTGTTGGCATTCTCTGTTTCCCACTCTACAAAATGAAGAGTCTCAAAATGGAGGGACAGGTGTTGTGTGTTACTCACCCATCCACCCACTTACCCACCCATCCACCCACTCACCCATTTGCTTACCCATCCAGCCATCCACCCATCCACTCACCCACTCACCCACTCATTTACCCACTCACCCACCCAGCCACTCATCCATTCATCCATCCACCCATTCTCTCACTCACTCATTCACTCATTCACTCACTCACTCACTCACCTCACTCACTCACTCTTTACTCTCTGTCTTCCCAGCACGTCTCACTGGGCACTGTGTGGATAAAGGGATGGCTTGAAGGAAGTAAAAACTTAGGGTATTATCAAGCAATCTAGTCCCACTGGAGAAGAATAAATCCAAAACTTTGTTTTGGAAAACAAATATCATTTAACTCCATGCAGTGATTCAACCATAGGCTAATTAAGTAGCATGTCTTCTTGAGATTCAGATTAAAATAAATAGATACAATCCATCATAGGTCATTACTGCATCTAAAATACATATGAAAGGATTTTGTGCATGCCAACAGATTATGGAACAAGACAACTTAAATCACTGTCCTCCATTTGAACTTACAAATATTTTTAATTTTAAAAGTATTTAAGCTAGTAACTTTCATAAGTGAAGTTATAGCAGTTTGACAAAACAGGGGAGTCAATGAGCTGGACAAATATTTTTTAAAAAGTTATTTTGCTTTTTTCATTCCTTGAAATGCCAAGTAATAATATTTTTAATGTTTTTGTAAACATGAAATATTTTAATGCTTGAAAAATTGTATCTCATAAATAAGCTGTATTATCTGTCAAAAGGGATGAAAATATAACTTTACATTTCTATTTTAAAGTAATTTTAGTGCCTATTTGCTATAAAGTAACAGTTATATATAATTTAGAGTATGTAGTCACTTGAAACAACTTGACACTTTCACACAAACACAGAACCGTAGTAATAGTCTTGGGATTTCATTGGAAGTATGCACCACTACAGGATATTAAAATAACATATGGTGACTGTAATTCTTGTTTTGTATTTGTCCAAATAGTTGTGAAGCAGCCTATAAAGTAGTACAATAAAAACGTAAGCTCCAACTCCAGCTAAACTGCATTCTTAAATTTATATTTGTCTTTTCAAATTAAGTGTGATTAACCTAGCTGACGTCTTTTCATGTCATCTTTGACTTGTTCTTTATTAGTAATATTTTCTGTTTCAGAAAAGCAATTACACGGTCTCAAATATATTATTTGAGACCGTGTAATTGCTTTTCTAAGATGAAAATGCTGATTGTGTATAGTAGCAATTCTGCTGTTAATTGACAAAGAGTAAATTAGTTGTTGCTTTAAAGGAGAGGTGGACATGAAATACATTTTTGCTTTGAATAAAACAAGCAAACAAAAACTGAACTCTGTATGATGGTTTCCGTCTACTCTTTTAATGTGAATATATAGACAAGATCCAATGTGAGGCTGAAAATGTTTAACAAAATGAAATATATACATGGGGTGTTCATGTAAATGAAATAGAGCATTAAATGAAATTCTGCTGATGTAAAGGACAGATAAGTTAGACACAGACCCGGTTCAAGTATACCTTTGAGGGATCTGTGAGAGGTATTTTGTGATGATTGTAAGCCAGATGTAAGGACAATATTTAACCTACTTAAGAGAAAAAACCATTTTCTGCATCATTTATAGAGCTGACACATAATTATGCTTGCCTCATTAAAGCATGCCTGATGTTATTCTCTTCCTGGTATTGCATATCACTGTATGCCTTTGTTCTTTACAATACTCCTTAATTGTACTTTTGCAGTAATTTTGATTGGCTTTTTGCCCTTTGGTGAGGCCTCTGGTGTTGTGTGGAACACCACATAATCGATGGAGACT
>NW_006947480.1:0-776 GCF_000164805.1 Carlito syrichta | reverse complement strand
CCAGAATAATCGCCAACACTGCCCCACCTTCCAGGGACCCTCTAAATCTCTGCAGGGGCTGGTCCCCCATTAATTGTGCCCAACGTGGGGCCCCTGGATAGGTAAGTCTTTTTCTTGTTTCAGGGTGGCTAGGATCTTACCCAGGGTGCTGCAGACCCCTCTGGTGAGACAGGCAGAGTGAGGATGGATAAGTAAGTTTTTGTGAAGCCAGAGCCGTGATCTAATCATGGGCCAGAGCGAATCTAGGAACGTAAAATATTCATCACTATTTTAATGAATACTTCTGTCTAAGCATGGAGCTAAAGCTTCTTCTTCTAATCTAGCTCGTTTTCTACATTTTGTGCTTAATAATGTTAATTAAACATACTTTATATCCACAGCATGATTATGAGAATTTTACTTCCAAAAAGGCTGCTAATGATGACGATGATGTAGAAAATTTTATCTTCACTGCAGCCTTGGCTCCCCTGGTTATAATGACAATGTAAATTATCTACACAGGATGAAGCTGAACCCGAGGCAGAAGCTGATAGATTTCATATAAATGCTCTTATGGCCAACACTGCGCCTTCCCTCCCACAGGCTGCTCCTTTCAATGCTGAAGTCCTAAAGTCGAAAAATTTGCTTAATAATGCGGGTAATGCCCCTGTGGCTCCTGTCTTTCCTCTCGTTATGCAGGCAGTACAAGTTGAAGCGAAAAAGAAGGAGATTTTAGTTTCACAGCTTGCTTCCCAATACAATTTTATACCGGTGCTGATGGAGTGGATCAAGCTCAG
>NW_006947479.1:0-690 GCF_000164805.1 Carlito syrichta | reverse complement strand
CACAACTGAATGAAGAAATATAAGTTACAAAATATTATATAACACATGGTTAGTTTAATTTATTTAAACTTTTAGTTCATGGTGAAGCAGTTAATTGCTAGGTTCTAGAGTCAAATGTTACTGTGTCTCACTCCCAGCTCTTCCCTTTCCATCTGAACTGGTCAAGTTCTTTACTTTCCTTGTATGTGAGTGCCCTCAACTACAAAAGAAGAATTATTAAACTGAATTTTAAAATAACTATTAAAAAATTAACTAAGCCAGGTGCAGTACTCTGCCTGTAATTCCAGCACTTTGGGAGGCTGAGGTGAGAGCACTGCCTGAGTCTGGGGGTTCGTGACCAGCCTGAGCAACTTGGTGAGGCCTCATCTCTACAATAAATCACAAAAACTAGCAAGGCGTGGTGGTGTGCGTCTGTAGTTCCAGCTACTTGGAAGGCAGAGGTGGAAGGATCACATAAGCCCAGCAGGTTGAGACTGTGGTGGCCATGAGCGTGCCACTACACTCCACTCTGGGAGACAAGAGTGAGACTCTAACTAAAAAAGAATATTTTTAATTAAGTTTTTCTGTGTGCTTTTTTCATATTAATCACTACTGCATCACAGGTCTCAAGAATGGAGTCTGACAAAGAAGTGTGTGTGTGTGTGTGTGTGTGTGTGTGTGTGTGTAAAACAAAGTCTTAGATGGTGTATG
>NW_006947478.1:0-651 GCF_000164805.1 Carlito syrichta | reverse complement strand
TAATTACATTATACTCATAGTTGAGAAAGGTGGGGATGGTTTGCACTGACTCCTCTGCTACTTGCAGGCTGTGCTCTCCCCCTCCCTGTGAACTTACAGCAGGGGCATCCTGAAAATGGTTATTGAAAATGAAGATATGAAGGTATTAAGACCAACCTGGAGCCTTATTACAGAACCCATAGAGCAAAGGCAATGGAAAAACAACTGAGCAATGGTCACCATACAAGGGGGAGTAGGCAGAAATCAAGGGCTTTTAAACCCGTGATGAATAAAGTCGTGGGGATTTTGTTTTCTTTTGCTTTTTTCTTAGAGAAACTAAACTTTGGTTTTTGGAAGAAGAAAAGATTTATTTAAAAAAAGTTCCCTTCCCACAGACAGGAAGGGGGTCAGCACTCTAAGATGAGTGTGGCTTCATAGCCCCCTGAGCCCAGGTTAAATCTTTTCCCCTGAAGATGTTGCAATCAGGTAGACGTAACTGCTGTGATTCCCTTGTTGACCACTGGCGAATGTCTTGGAGACCCTGAGGAGGGGGGTCTCAGTCACCAGGCACTGAACCACTGGCTCTCAACACCCCCAGAAGTTTATTTTCAGATTACAATAGGCCAATGACGATCATGCTTGAGGCTTCCATCTTTCTGGAAAGACAAAGTC
>NW_006947477.1:0-764 GCF_000164805.1 Carlito syrichta | reverse complement strand
GGAAAGTAAAGAACTTGACCAGTTCAGATGGAAAGGGAAGAGCTGGGAGTGAGACACAGTAACATTTGACTCTAGAACCTAGCAATTAACTGCGTCACCATGAACTAAAGTTTAAATAAATTAAACTAACCATGTGCTATATAATATTTTGTAACTTATATTTCTTCATTCAGTTGTGGAGGAGGAATATATTTATATTGCAGAGTTGTTTTGAAAAACAAATTATATACAAATTACCTGGCACAATAGAATGTCCAACCATTTTAGCCATTACCTTTTCTCTTTGCAGTCTAGATTGCTGTCACAGATGGCAAATAGATTTCATGTTAAATGCTAACCTGTCTCATTAGTAGTTGCTGGGATAACCAAGAGAGCTTTTTGTACAGGAAAATAGTGCCTAGATAAAGTATTGATGCTTTTCTTAATAAGAAATAAGGATAGATATTTTCCATTCCTTTGGTAAAGGCTAAGCTCGACAAATGTAAAATTAATTTCATGTTGTGTTTTGAATTTACCATTTTCATCTTTGTGGCCTTAGGAAAACTAATGACCTCTTTGTGCACACTTTTTTATGCCATGCATTATGTGGGAATGAAAATAATACCCATTTCAGTTGTTTATTATGAAGGTTAAATTAGATTATAGACATAAAGTCACAAGTTGAATATATATATTTACTTCATTTTTTCCCAAACTTCAGTAAAGTGAAGCAAACTGGAGACACAACTGGAAAGCTACAAAGATAGTAGCAGAACAGACCACAG
>NW_006947476.1:0-1160 GCF_000164805.1 Carlito syrichta | reverse complement strand
TAAAGTGACATCAGGCTGTGGATGGAGGCTTGAGATCTGCACTTCTGCTATGGGAACCCATTGCCTTTGACACTGGAACAGTTTGTTCAGCCCACAAGCCGGTTCTCTGCGTTAAAGATATAATCTATACTGTGCCCATTATTTTTTAAAATGTATTTTTAGATCAATGAAACCCCCAACTCTTAGCTGAATTGAAAGGGCACATTCATATCTAGAGAGAAAAGTGCTGTCTAATATTAAAATTAAGCACACATCTTCCCTGGTCATTGTGCAGGCCTTCCCTGTGCAGGCCTGGGCAAAGGGAGAAGGTTGTGGTTACATTTCAGTAATTTAAGATTGAAATGAACTTTCTGAGTTCCTGGCCAATGCGCAGGCTATTGGCCTAATTAACTTATCATTAAGGATTGCATTTTCTTATTCCAAAATATAGGTAGTTCTGATAGATGTAGATATTTTTGGCATAATTATGAAGAGTTTCAAATGTCTCTTGTATAAATTTCACAATTCTCCCAAATGCTCAAGTTGAAATATTAACTTAGACATTGGAATCTGAATTGGTAGATTTGAAATTGGCAAAGAGAATGAATTGAATTCCAAAGGGATTGCAGAAGCTAGAAAAATCCAAAAGCAATTCATCATTTTCACCCGTATATTTTCCTAATTGAATGGCAGCTACCTTTCCCATCCAAAACAACAGGTTACTGTGATGCCAGGTGGATACCAGAGACATGTAATCAAGGACTATCTAAGACCAGCCATGGGGCTGGGAAATTTGCCCACATCATGTCTAGTCTTCACCACAATTCTGCAGGGGAGGCAATACTATCTTTACTTCTCAATGAGAATATTGAAGAACGGGACCAGTCCTCTTTATGTGCATAATTTATGTTTCTTATTGTCTCTAGTCTAAAAATCTGGGCAAGGCAATTATTCTGAGATTTAGTGCCTTCATCTAATAGACCTGTGCATTTTCTTTTCTCAGAAAAGAGAAGAATCACATGAGTACATGCTACTCTACCAACCTCCTTAACTGTTGGATACTCAGAGTTAAATTTACTGCTCACTGTAACAGCTAAGCTAAGCTGGGCTGAGCTGCAGTAACAAGGAGCTCTCAAATCTCATACACTCAGGTATATGTCTTAACTTCTGCTACATACCTG
>NW_006947475.1:0-428 GCF_000164805.1 Carlito syrichta | reverse complement strand
TAAGTTGCATCATGTTGCTGTTGATATTATTAAGGGCTGAGAGCTCAAATGTAAAGAGATGTGTATTTGTTATGGAAATCCAAAAAGAGGATTGAGGCAGAAATATTCCCGTGCCCATGAAAACAGATGAATCTGCAAGACTGAAAGATGGATGTAAACAACTCAGGGAGGCTGCTAACCAAGAGGTCAGATCTCTGGAAGCTGGTGGCAGAGACTTGTTCCTTCTGCGCAGTAGTAAGAGGAGAAGAGCTTTTTCCTGTAGCAGGCAGCCTGAATGTGGAGCCTCATGCAGCAGGGGTTTCTTCCACAGCCTTCATCAGTTATCAGTAGTGCAGTAATTGGAATTGTTCTGGATACTTTGTCTGGTACCTATTTCTTAAGTTTCTCAACAATATGTTAGCATTTCAGTAACCCACAATAAATCTCTT
>NW_006947474.1:0-699 GCF_000164805.1 Carlito syrichta | reverse complement strand
AATCACAAAAACTAGCAAGGCGTGGTGGTGTGCGTCTGTAGTTCCAGCTACTTGGAAGGCAGAGGTGGAAGGATCACATAAGCCCAGCAGGTTGAGACTGTGGTGGCCATGAGCGTGACACTACACTCCACTCTGGGAGACAAGAGTCAGACTCTAACTAAAAAAGAATACTTTTAATTACGTTTTTCTGCGTGCTTTTTTCATATTAATCACTACTACATCACAGGTCTCAAAAATGGAGTCTGACAAAGCAGTGTGTGTGTGTGTGTGTGTGTGTGTGTGTGTATAACAAAGTCTTAGATGGTGTATGATTTTTACACAGTAGGTATAAACGATTGCTGTAGCCCACATAGAAATATGTCTCCCCTCTGTTAGACAAGCACTGAGAAGTGGTAGTTTCAGAAACTGTTAGATTCTCAGAATAAGCATTTATGCATCTGACCTAGCATCCCTTAAATGTTGTACCACATATAAAGCTTCAGTCATTCTGCAAATGGTGAACAGTGAATGAGGAAAACACTCGCTTTATTTCTAGGCACAGATTACAGCCAGGCAGGTGCCAAAGACCCTGCCACCAGCCTGTCTTTCCACATTGGAGGCCTGCGAAACCTAACTGAAGCACAAATGTTTCAGTAAAAAATGCACTCTTATTTTTTTTTTTTTTTTTTGAGTTGGAGTCTCACTCTGTCGCCCAGACTG
>NW_006947473.1:0-4162 GCF_000164805.1 Carlito syrichta | reverse complement strand
AAAAAAGTGTGCACAAAGAGGTCATTAGTTTTCCTAAGGCCACAAAGATGAAAATGGTAAATTCAAAACACAACATGAAATTAATTTTACATTTGTCGAGCTTAGCCTTTGCCAAAGGAATGGAAAATATCTATCCTTATTTCTTATTAAGAAAAGCATCAATACTTTATCTAGGCACTATTTTCCTGCACAAAAAGCTCTCTTGGTTATCCCAGCAACTACTAATGAGACAGGTTAGCATTTAACATGAAATCTATTTGCCATCTGTGACAGCAATCTAGACTGCAAAGAGAAAAGGTAATGGCTAAAATGGTTGGATGTTCTATTGTGCCAGGTAATTTGTATATAATTTGTTTTTCAAAACAACTCTGCAATATAAACATATTCCTCCTCCACAACTGAATGAAGAAATATAAGTTACAAAATATTATATAACACATGGTTAGTTTAATTTATTTAAACTTTAGTTCATGGTGAAGCAGTTAATTGCTAGGTTCTAGAGTCAAATGTCACTGTGTCTCACTCCCAGCTCTTCCCTTTCCATCTGAACTGGTCAAGTTCTTTACTTTCCTTGTATGTGAGTGCCCTCAACTACAAAAGAAGAATTATTAAACTGAATTTTAAAATAACTATTAAAAAATTAACTAAGCCAGGTGCAGTACTCTGCCTGTAATTCCAGCACTTTGGGAGGCTGAGGTGAGAGCACTGCCTGAGTCTGGGGGTTCGTGACCAGCCTGAGCAACTTGGTGAGGCCTCATCTCTACAATAAATCACAAAAACTAGCAAGGCGTGGTGGTGTGCGTCTGTAGTTCCAGCTACTTGGAAGGCAGAGGTGGAAGGATCACATAAGCCCAGCAAGTTGAGACTGTGGTGTCAATGACCGTGCCACTACACTCCACTCTGGGAGACAAGAGTGAGACTCTAACTAAAAAAGAATATTTTTAATTAAGTTTTTCTGTGTGCTTTTTTCATATTAATCACTACTGCATCACAGGTCTCAAGAATGGAGTCTGACAAAGCAGTGTGTGTGTGTGTAACAGTCTTAGATGGTGTATGATTTTTACACAGTAGGTATAAACGATTGCTGTAGCCCACTTAGAAATATGTCTCCCCTCTGTTAGACAAGCACTGAGAAGTGGTAGTTTCAGAAACTGTTAGATTCTCAGAATAAGCATTTATGCATCTGACCTAGCATCCCTTAAATGTTGTACCACATATAAAGCTTCAGTCATTCTGCAAATGGTGAACAGTGAATGAAGAAAACACTCGCTTTATTTCTAGGCACAGATTACAGCCAGGCAGGTGCCAAAGACACTGCCACCAGCCTGTCTTTCCACATTGGAGGCCTGCGAAACCTAACTGAAGCACAAATGTTTCAGTAAAAAATGCACTCTATTTTTTTTTTTTTTTGAGTTGGAGTCTCACTCTGTCACCCAGACTGGAGTGCAGTGGCCGCTCCCGGCTACCGCAACCTCGCCTGCTGGGCTCCGGCGATCCTTCCACCTTAGCCTTCCAAGTAGCCGGAATTACAGGCATGCGCTACTACGCCCGGCTGATTTTTTGATTTATTGTAGAGATGAGGTCTCGCTGCCCAGGCGGGTCTCGAACCCGCGGACTCAGGCGATCCACTCACCTCAGCCTCCCAAAGGCGCGGGATTACAGGCTGAGCCACCGAGCCCGGCTGAAAATGCACTCTATTTAAAGATGCATTTAAAAATGTTGCTAAGATTTTTTTTCATATACTTATGAAAATGTAAAATAAAGGTAATCAAACCCAGTCATATATCTATGTGCTTAAATTCATTATATCAGTCTTGATGCATAGACATTCATAAGATTTTTGCAACAAACTATATGTATTTTATGTATATATTTGTGTTGTGTGTATGTGTATAAAATTTTCAAATTTTCCCCATTAAGAAAAGCATTCATTTGAAAATTTGGAGTCATTGCTTTTCATTGCCTTTGTGACTAATGCAAAAATCTATAGATTTGGTTAATTTTATCTCCATCAGTAGATAATTCTTTTAAAGAAGGAATACTAATGATGAAAGATAAATTGTAGAGGAAAAACATTAAGAGAGCGAGAGTCTTAGACAACAGATTTTTTGTTTTTTTCTAGAGACATATAAAATTATGACTTTTCTTCAACAGAGTAGTAATATATATATGAGGGGAGAACCCCACCAAAAATCAGTATTGTTTTTTGAAGGATGGATCCCTAGTAGTACAGTCGTCTCCCACTAGGTAAGTGTTTTAGGAACCCATCATAATCAATGTATCAGCTATTGTTGTAAGAGGCTACATTCAGCTTCGCTGAATTTTTTTGGAGATTCTTTCAGTGCATTTGCCCATTTCCTGATGGGTAAATTTATGAGTTGACCTGCCCACACCACACTGAGTGTTCAGCAGTTTTTGACCCAAAAAGTCCTGACCCCCATGCCCCAACCTCCCTATTCACCAGATGCCCTGAATGACTTGTTTTTGTTTCCCTGGATGAAAAGCACTCCTCAAAGGGAAACGTTATGCTGATGTGGAAGAGGTGAAACAGAATATAGACTTTTTAGTGGCACTAAAAGTCGTCAAACCTGACAAGTTCAAAAACTGTTATGAGCTGTGGAAAATGTGACTCAAAAGCTGTATTGCATCAAACAGAGGGTACTTTGAAGATGACTGAAATTTAAATATATAAGAATAAATACATAAATTTTATAAATAAATTCTGTTTTTTGCAGGGTCCTTTCTTGTATATATATGGAGACACACACACACACAGAGAGACAGAGAGAGAGAGAGAAAGAAAGAGAGGGAAAGAGAGAGATGTGTATGTATAGATATGTATGCATGAATATTTTTCAAATAATTCCTGAAACATAGTGAATACAATCATAGCTCTGGGTGAGACTTTGTAATCTATTGTGACACCATACATTTTTTGCAATAAGGCAGGAACCAACTTATAATGATAACTGATAATAACTGAATCATGATTTATATTAACTTTGAGAAAGCTTCAGTCTATTCTGATGCATATGTTATTTTATTTCAACAACTAACAGTTGTGTAATCCAAAATAAAATATTTTAAATATTTGTTAAATATGTTATAAACTGGGTGACATCAACTGCTAAGCTGTTATTTAATCAATCTATGATAAAGAAAATCAGTTTTAGAAAATTTGTGTACCATTCACAACATGAATTTATCTGGAAAAGAGTTTTAAGAACAATGTATTTCATTAACTGGTCAATTTACAGTAATAAGCATTTCTTGGGAGGAAATAATGATTTCTGGGCAAAATAAAAATGATTCCAAGTAAAAGAAACTATAGGGCTAAGGTGCCAAATGCTTTCTGCTTCTGGGTGCTCTGATCACTACATCCATGTGATGTCCAAAGTACCACCTCAAAGCTTGCTCCAATCTCAGAGATGTTGCATTTAAACTACTTCCCTTTCAGTCATTTTTCCATCAGATTCATACTCTTCAATTTCATTTTCTTTAAGATCTCTTATTCTTTGATGTACTTTTACTTTTATACATTTTATATTACCTGTTTCCCATAAAAAAGAAAGAAAAGAAGAAAACTTTTCTCTCCATATACTAATATAATGACTGAACGTAGGTGCCACTAGATAAAATTTACAAAGAAAGACCATGAGACATATGAAGGTCTGTGCTCTAAATTTTATTGTATAGGCAAAAATTAAATAAGTACTTTCATCACCTACCTTTATTTGATTTTTTTTAAGTTATTGGAAAGAAGAATCTCTATAGTAAAATAAAGAAAATTTGGCAGTAACTCTAATTGAAGCATCTGATGAATGCAGGCTTTCCTTACATTCCTAAATTGTTCCTGCTTCCAAAACAAGAATTTTTTTTTCAGCTTTCTTTTTCTCCGCAATGATAATGACAGTCTGCCTGCTATATGCTATATGAATGTCCCTAAATTATACTTTTATCATTCTTTAGGTTTTAAGGGTGAAAGGATTATGTTTTCTCTCTCATTAGCACCTTAAGAACCTGAATTAATTTGCTCAAAATGACTCCCTTTCTCACTCTAAGAATGTATCAATTTATTAATAAAAATGCTGTTTTATGAGGGTTTTGTAATTTCTTACTTGGATCAGGCAATATCTTCCTATTTGTCAGAATGAAACCTCTT